>NC_137468.1:93421077-93534504 GCF_964235325.1 Thermobia domestica
AGTGTTACTGTTCATCCAAGCGACCCCGAAAACTTTGGATTCGACACTAATATTAGTCATTTTCGATTAGTTTTACATGTCACGCCTCCCTTTCCCTTTAGAGGTGTCTTATTCCCACAGTATTTGCGAGATTATCTGTATATCAACTTGTTTCTAGAATTGAAGTTACATATCGAGTTCCTTCTTTCTAAGATGAAAAATTTGTCAGATATTCTAATGTTTACATAAATTTTAAACCACTTTTTATCGTTTGATACCGTCTTCTCGCTCCTTAGGATACGAACCAAAAAGTTCTGTGTAACGTAACTCACTTCCAAATTATGGTATTTTTGATCAAATCACTTTGAAGTATGACAAATGTGGATTTTTGTAGTGGACAATCAAACAAACAAACAAACATTCAATTATATATACGAGGAAGGATCAGAAACTAAGGTTGCAAGGCTGATATGTCTGGAGTTTCGTCTGTTATAGAGGAATGAGGCTTGTGTGGTAATTTTAATACATGGTGTTGGTCACTATGCAGAGTTTCAGGCACCCATCAACTACGGTGCTAGTTGTATGTAAACACAAATGGCGACTCGTTTGGAAAACTGGTCTCGCGAACAAGTCTGCTCAGTGATTCGATTTTGGGCGAAACATGTAATCGCGGCTGAAATTCACCGCCAGCTGGTTGAAGTTTACAGAGAAACCTTAATGTCTCGTAAGTTTCGCTGGAACATCATCGACCACCCACCGTACAGTCTGAACATAGATCCAAGCAACTTTCACCTATTCCCGCACTAACCCATGGTATAATTTGTACCACACGCGTTTTTCATTGTACATTGCGTTATAACTCTCCTATTTGAGCTTTTTCGTCCGGTTTCTTTTGTTTGTTTGTTTGTTTGTTTTTCAAGTCCAGAGGGCATTGTAGAAGACCTTACGTATGGTTTCACACCTTTCTACGTCGAGACATAGGAGGTGATGACATCATAATTCTAAAATATATTTTTTCATTTATTAAGCATATCTTCATTATTTTTTGGCGGGCTTATTCTTGCACGTGGAAGATTGAAATTTTGCACAAACATTCAGTCCACCGAGTAGTATTTACCAGATTTTTTTTCAGATTTGTGAGTTAAAACAGGAAGGGATCCAGAGGGGCAAAGGTTGAAAAAAGGGATATTTTTACCCGAAAAATTCTTTCTTCGGGATTTTCCCGCCTTATATACATGATGGAGACACGTGAGTCATACCGTCTGAAAGGCAGTTTTATTCTGAAGAAAATGATGGGCGAAACATAACCCTAGGGTAATTAGGGATGTCTCAGGGAATTTTTACAAAATATCCCTCTGTATAGGGGAATATGGTACATTGTCGGTATATATATATTTTTGGCGGGCTTATTTTTGTACCTAGAAGATTGAAATTGTGCATAAACATTAAGCCTAGCTAGTAGTATTTATCAGATTTTTTCAGATCTCTGCGTTAAAACAGGGGAGTCCAGAGGGGCTAAAAGTTGAAAACAGGGATATTTAGACCAAAAAAACCCTTTCTTCGGGATTTTCCCGCCTTAGATACATGATGGAGACACGTGAGTCATACCGTCTGAAAGGCAGTTCTATTCTGAAGAGAATGGTGGGCGAAACATGACCCTAAGGTAATTAGGGATGTGTCAGGGAATTTTTATCAAAATATACTTCTGTATAGGGTAATATGGGGCACTGTCGGTGTATATATATATATATATTTGGCGGGCTTATTTTTGCACCTAGAAGATTGAAACTGTGCACAAACATTCAGTCCACCGAGTAGTATTTAACATTTTTTTTCAAATTTATGCTTTAAAGCAGGGGGGTCCAGAGGGGCTAAAAGTTGAAAAAGGGATATTTCGATAAAAAAATCCCTTTTTTCGGGAATTTCCCGCCTTAGATACATGATGGAGACATGTGAATGGTACCGCCTGAAAGGCAGTTCTATTCTGAAGAGAATGATGGGCGAAACATGACCCTAGGGTGATTAGGGATGTCTCAGGAAATTTTTTACCTGAGATCATCGTGTTTTGCGGTAATTTGTTGCATTGTGGGAATTCTTGATAAAATTTCTCCCGCCCTTAGTATTCAAGATAGAAACTTGAAATTTGGCGCACACATTCAGTATACCAAGTACTATTTATCAGAGTTTTTTAGATGGCTACGTTCACACAGGGCCATTCCAGAAGGGCCCAAAGTGCGAAAGAAATGTCCCTCCGAAATTTTCTCTTTGACATCATTTTTCCCGCTCCTGGTATACGGTATGAGCTTGCAAATGGTATCATTTGAACCATGATCCTTGGTATGAACCATGATCCTAGGATAAATAGTGACGATGCAGTAGCTGCTTGACTGAAGGTCTAAAAGATACCCCAAAAAGCCGGGATCCCGAAAAATTCACCTAGGATGCTTCGCTTCAGACGAGGGCGTGAAAACTTCGTGACAACGTGACTGAACACATAAGGACAAGATTTTTACCAGGAGGGAATCTTCAAACTCATTCCACGATCCGACAAGTGCCTCAACCTATATAGGGACTAATGTATGTACTATCTGTTGGCTGTATTGGTTGTATGAAATAATATATAGACGTTTCACTACAGACTTTGTAACCTTACTTTCTGGTCATTCTTCATATACTGTATATATATTCAGCATCCCAAGGATAGTTCAATTCGGTTCCATCTCTGTCGTTAGCTTTCTATTGAAACCGGAATTGGTACAGATACCACGTTGGGCCTCCATAGTTTGAAAATTAGCGTAATTTCATATGAAACGAAATTTACTTGTTTATGTCTCTTTTCTATGATGCATTTTATTTTATTTTATTTTATTTATTTATTGATTGATTGATACTTAATTTTATGTTGTCAAATTTTATTGTAGTATGATCTTATTGCTTCCTCATTATGTGAAACGCTAAAATTTTATTTCAGATTGTTATTTTGCAAAATATACTACAGCTTTCGAAGCATTATCTTAATCCCTTTGTCTGACTGAGCTTTATTTTTTAATTGACTAAATGAGGAAAGAGTTCGTCATATTCCTAAAACAAATTAGTACAAAAATCACGAATCTATTCATATAGAACATATAAAACCAATACAAACACTGATTTACGTCGCAAATTACATATAATTTGTAATTGAAGTAAACACTGTCTATTTTCCCCCTCTTTCATTCATTTCTCTCAGAAGCAACAAATTCTAATATGTAGTATAGATAGGGCTGTATCAAGCAAACACGTACATATTTTTATCCACTGGAAACCCTTATGGTAAAGTTATACTAGTCTTGCAGATAATCAATCTATACACTTATTGTTTTGATTACAGTACTCAATCCTGACTGGAATCCGATTTTAATGAATGTTTACGGTTTTTTGTTAACCTCATTTCCAGTTTTTTCTTTTTCTTTTTCTTTTCTTTTTTCTTTTTCTTTCTTTCTTTTTTTTTTTTTTTTTTTTGTTTGTTTTTCGAAACCTCTTCTTAAAGACTTGAAATTTGGATGCAGTTTACGTCGTCATGAACGTTAGGCATACAAATGTCTACACTGTACGAAACAACTTAGAAACAATTATAATCGGTTCATGTAATTCCATTTTGCAGATATCATAGGTATAGCTTTCTTTCTTTGTTTGTTTGTTTGTTTTATTTATTGTTCTACATCGTCCTTAAGTTTTTCTCTTTTAAAACAGGAGGGTGATCTTAGCGAAGAGCGTGTTATTTATTTGAAATTCAGGAAATAGATCTTTTCATTAAGGTTGCAGTCTTTTGAAGATATTGGGTTTAAAACGGGAGTAAAGTCTATCCGAAGTTGAAGGTTTTATATAATGTGATAACAAGACAATTTTCCATGATAAAATTTTTTAGGGGGACGTTACTTTTGATGCGCTATAGCGTATATTTTGTTTGAGACTTTTAAATCATTCTCATTGCTTGGGAAATGAAATTTTTCAGTTTAATTTCCCACGATTATACCTTTTAGGCCAGTGATCGCCAAACCGTCAATCGCGAGCCACTAGTAGCTCGCGGGGACATTTCGGTAAATTGCTCTGGTTGGCTAACCTTGATTCCTCCACTCAGCTGTAGCTAACGACAGAGGGCGCTGACGACAACAACTGTTTATTTCTACCGCGCAACTACCATATTGTCAGCCTCATCTCACAGTTGTGTGCATACGCGTTGGGTTATGCCAACACCACCTAGATTTGAGAGAGATCTCAAATCTAGGTGGTGTTGGTTATGCACGTTATGTTTTTCATGTATAAAATAGAATTTGTTAACTTGGATTTCATATTTACGAGAAATGTAAGTTTATATAGGAAATAAAAAATTGTAAGATTTTTTTTTTAAATTAAGTTTCTTTTGGTTGGTACTGTACTCACAGCAGGATTTAAGAGTCTTCATCCCGGCGAAATTAAAATACCGCTAATTTAACAGTAATTATGTGATATCTTCAAATAGATAAAACATAATTGAAATATGGAACAAGAGCGCCCTAGACAATATTATTTTGCGTGAGGTACCATTATCACAAATCACCTAGTAGCTTTCCGTTTTCAGCTGTTTAGAAACGCGAAAATAAATGCCGATTTTCAAAATTGGCTGGAAATCGAAAACAGATAAGTGAGTCGTGATAACTGTTTCTCATGTAAAATGATATTGTTTAGGGCGCTTTTGTTCCACATTTCGATTATCTTTTATCTATTTGAAGATATCACATAATTACTGCAAAATTAGCGGTATTTTTATTTCGCCAGGATGAAGACTCTTAAAAACAGTACGGTAACTCAGAAGCTTCATAAGTTTGGCGATCTCTGCTTTAGGATAAGGAAGACAAGTGATTAAAGTAAGTAAACGATGATGGAAGAAACAGTGGAATGAGAAAGTAGGAGGAAACGGAGTACCCCGTGAAAACCCATGGACACGATGTTGTCCATCACAAACTTCCTTGGCCGAGATCGAGCAAGGAACCCCGTACACTAGAGGTTAATTCTCTACCACTGAACCACTGTGCCTTTTTTCATTGCTTGGGGTTGGAATTGTTCGAAGATAAGGGTATGAGTTTACATCGTCTTTAGAAATATGGTTAATGAAAACTTTCCTTAGAGAATTTCTTTGATTTCTTCTGAATGAAGCGTATGACCTAGGATTCAAATTAGTCAGAAACAAAAGAGTGAATTTACGACATCTTAGGAAAAAAATAATTAATTCCCGAAAAGGTACCAAATTTTCACCAACATTGCAAGTGTCTTCTGCATGGCTTCCTAATGGTGCCTGTTGCTTAAGGTAAATACTCGTACATGCATACGCATGCATGAAGAAACCGACCCACCTGCATAAAAAATGATAAACCCACATGCAAGTTGATCGTGTGTGGCCTCATTCATGCATGTTGAAAGTTTTCTAAATTTTGTGTAAACTTGCATGATCGTTTTGCTGTTCTTCATGCAAATTTATCATGTATGTGCTCGTTCATGCAAGTTGGTTGTTTTATATTTAGGTCCGCCAATCATTACAGCCAAAGAAATCACGTGACTCTTTTGTCTACATTATCAAACTAAAGTCCGATTCATTTTTCTAGTATGTTGGACAGCAAATTAGGACGTGTGTTGGCAAAAACTTTTTCCAACATGCAGGATTAAATAAATTTTTCATGCAAGTTGGTCATGCAAATTGTGCGTCTATGGCCCCCTACGGATAAATTATGAATTCATCCAATTTGATAAAAATATTTTAAAGTAACTTGCTTTAAAAAAAAAGAAAGAAAAACATTACACATGACGTACACTTTCTATGAAGCTTAAGAATTATTTCTATTGGTTGCGTTATCAATGTCAAGGTCAATGTAAAATGGTGATCAAACTTTTCTTTTAAAAAATCGTGGCCTCTACAGTTCACGCAACTATTAGTTAAATAGTAGTGAAGCGCCAAATATAGATGGACTAAGATTATAGGACGTAACGAGAAAACCATGAGAAAAATCACGGACACGGTGTTGTCCACTACAAGCTTGCATGACTTGTGATCAAACCAGGAATCCTCTGCACCAGAGGTAAGCTTCTTACCAATATACCACCATGATTAAAATACAAGTATATGCTTAGGGAGACCAAATACTCTGCCTGTCCGTTAAATTACGCCCTTGTTAACATCCTAATTTAATATGATTGAAATCTTGGAACGACGTTAACTGAGACATCCCAAATTACAATATAGTGACTGCGATGATTTGACCTAACAAATTTTAAATTAATAATTTGTTATTTATGAAGAATTTTACAATATATCATATGTGTACGTTGTAGATTTCATATTTTCTTCCAGTGAAGAAACCTGAAAGATACTCTGTTGCAAAAGTACCAAAAGAGAAAGTAGCAGAGGGGAAAAGAAAGCGATTGAAAGGAAAAGATTGAGAAAGGATCAAACGCTAACGCTTCTCTTTTTCTTTTCTCTCTCTTTCTTCCTCCTTGGTCTGGGTAGAAATCATGCTGGAGCAATATTTCTAAAAATACCCTCCGTGAACTTCGAAGTTTTGCATACTTAGATGAACTACTTGCCAGGTTTGTGCAGCACATCAATCTTCCCAAATACCGAACACTTAAAAAAAGAACTTACCCTTCAAGCAAGAAGCTATTTTTTTTTTTTTTTACCTAAGTAGAAAAAAAAATAAGATAGAGCTACAGAAGGAGTTCTCTAAAAGTCATTCCTCATTTCCGGCGGTGACGAGGCAGTTTGACCTCTTCAAGGGGTCACAGAACCGGAAATCCTCAAGTTCAAGAAATCACAGACACTGGTAGAAGCTACAAAACAGCATAGTCAGAAGGAAAAGGAAGGAAACGGAGGAATTTTCAAGAGACAAAAAGAAGCGAAGGATTTTTTTTTTTTTTTTTTTTTTTTGATAAGACGAGCTACCAGAAGGATGAAACGTGTGTATACTCTATGCGGTACGTCTACGTATATAAACCTCATATGCTCTTTTACCTTTCGTCTTCACCTTTGGAGCACTTCCTCCCAACATTTTCTCTAGTGCGTGTCTGCTATACTTCAAACACCCCCTTTTTCACGCATTTATATATATATATATGTGTATATATATATATATATATATATAAACTTCGCAAAGGAGAGAGAAGAGTGAGATCCAACGAAGCTAGCTTTTTGCATTATCACAAACCCAGAGATTCAGGGAACCAAACCGTCCCACCTCCAAATACCCCACTACTAACCCTAACCCCTCTACCACCCCCACCCAATTCCCCTCCCGCAACATCTATTCCAGTTTGGTCGCTCTTACCCCGAAAGGAGAAGGCAATTTTCTAATCTCCATCGGTAGTGAATGCCTTTGACGATGAAATTGAATCTGCATATCCTTTCACTAGCGAAGCTGGCGGTCGTAAAGAAAGCATTATAGGAAGGAGGGTTGGTTTGGTCTAGTAGAAGGTTGATTCTAGTACTTTAGGGGAGGAGAAGGATTAAAGGGGGTAGCTGTTATCATTGGCGGGATGAGGTGTTTTTTCTATTTAAAAAAAGGAAGTTGAGAAGATGAGCGGGCGGTTAAAAGTTGAGGATGAGATGGTCGGAAAAGCTCTATCGTGGTATTTTACATGAAACTCATTCCTGAAACCCCGTTCCTACCCTAATATTCCTGTCAAAGGTCTGTATCTTTCTGTACATACATATATGCTCACGTATATATATCCTGAATATACTGTATACCTCCTTAACCTTGCACGCAGATATATATATAGGCCTATATATATATATATATATATATATATATATATATATATATATATATATATATATATATATATATATATATATATATATATTAAATTGTTGCTATAATGTTTGTGGAATTCATGAAACTAGGTCTATTTTTTGATAAAATAAAATAATGTTTACAGTATATATTCATGTTACTAAAAAATTGATTTAGTATTTTAAAAGAAAAATTATCTAATTATTATACTTTCTGGCAGCTTATTGACGTTAGTTACTAAAGAATTCAGAGTCCCTGACAGTCAGTGACGATTTTAAGGGATAGTGTGGGAGAAATTCCCTTTGGGACATTCCGTATCAGGCTCAGTCTCGGTTACCAGCATTTTTGAAATCCTATTTTAATCTTCCGTGTATTGATATAACCCATCACGATATCTCTTTGAATGGGCGTGTGTTCTTATCCATTGATAGGAATTTCAGTTACTCATTGGTAGAGTGTTCTCCTTTGGTGCATCCCTCGTTCGATCCCAGCTTGTGTCAAGGGGACTTCGTGGTGGACAAGTACCGTGTGCGTGAAATATCTCGGGATTCTCCCGTTTACTGCCATTTCCTTTATTCCATCATTTTATTCATTATCATGATCATCATCGCGGGGGCTCGGTGATAGAGTCCTCTCCTTTGGTGCATGATTATTATCTCTCTTAACCTCGATGCATAATCGTGGGACTTCAAACAAAGAAAATGTTTTCTCCCCTATTATAAATTATAGCTTTGGAAAAATAGGATTTCATCTATCTTTTTTTACCCATTTGTCTATCTATTTCTCTCTCTCTCTCTCTTTTCTCTCCTAAATATAAGGTGAATAAATTATTTTATGTTGATCAAATGACACATACATTGCAATGAGTACATGTTACCACTCAAATATAAAAAACAATATCTGTGATATGACATACGTATAAACGAAACTTCAAGATTAATAGATATACAGTACGTTCCACATTACCAGAACTTATCAGTAACGATTTCCTCGTAATTACTAGTACACATTCAAGCAAACTTACCTTACATATAAGGGTCTCTGGTTCGATCCCAGATCACGCCAAGAGGACTTTGTGTTGGATAAATACTGAGTAATAGGTTTTCTCAGAGTTTTCCTGCTTTCTTCAACTTTCTTCATTCCACCATTTAATTCAATATCGTCTTCATCGTCTCCTTTAGCTTTGGGGACAAAATTAAAAACATATATATGAATCTTCCAGCTTCTTGTATTTATTTCCATGATTACATCTTACGCATCTACGTTGGCACCATCCCCATCAATTCAATATACTATTTCAATCCTCTTTCCATTTTTATATCTTAACACTGTTGTATCTCTCTCTCTCTCTCTCTCTCTCTCTCTCTCTCTATATATATATATATATATATATATATATATATATATATATATATATATATATATATATATATATATATATATATATATAGACTTACCCAATGACTTGCTATTAATTAAGGTTCGTAGATGTTTTTCATAATCCCGTGATTTCAGGATTAAATTCAGTATAATCATGTTACGTGTTCTTCATTATAGACATTATTACAAACAAGTTGACCTAACATATTACTAGCTTAGATTGTTATAGTTTCGACATTTTGTTTCCCCTTGTCCTTTACATTTCTAAAATGCATAGGGGTCAGCGAAGGAAAGGTGTCCGTTATTATGATAACGGACATTTGCATAACTTTACATAGAATCGTGCATTCATATTACATAGACTCGTCGAATCGATAGATTACTAAAATTCGCAAATATAAACGCAGACCATAAATCCATGAAACAATATTGAGTACGATGCAGGATTTTAAACTTTAGTGAATTAAGTTCTTATTATTATCTTACAACCCTTTGATATGGGAGACCTGGGCTCGATTGCCGGCGGGAACTTATGTAGTTCGGGTCTCACGTTAAATTCTAGTTTCATATCTCATATAGCGTCGGTGCTGGAAGGGGATCTCAAATCCAATCCAATTAGCCAATCCGTCAACTGCGACATCCACATGATCAATCAGATAGAACAGAAAAGCTTTCGAAATTTGCGCTGCGATGTTTGTTTTTAGTAATCGGAATCGTGTTACAGTAATCGCACTATACATGCGTAGTAATGGTTATGTATATACTTCAAATGTCCACTGAGTTGCTTTTAGTCATCGGAATCGTGTTACAGTAATCGCACTATAGGCCTACATACACAGTAATGGTTATGTATATACTTCAAATGTCCACTGAGATTTTATATCAATCCATGTATGGGCTAATAATCATGATAATTATTCCTCTATGTGATTCATACAGGCTTTTAATTGGAGTTCCCTGCGAAGACCAATGCATCGCTTTGCTACGAGAGAATTAGTTTAATTTCCGATGCATGTGTTTATGATTCAAATATGCATTAAGTATTATATCGGTCCATATATTACTAATAATTAATTAGTCTTGTACGTAGTTTTAAAAAAATCACACTTAGTGTTAAATACTTGAAAAATTATGCTCCTGTTTGCCACACACCCAATCAATAACTCAATTTCCACTAACATTTCATCGAAAGAAAAGTCGAATTACATCACAGTAAGATTTCAATTTTCTCTTATTCTGTTATTTTTATTATTCTATTATTTAATATAACCTAACTAGTGTGAGTCGCAGTAGCTTAATGGTAGAGCGACCACCTCTGGAGCATGAGATCCCTGGTTCGCTTCCGCCAAGTGGGCTTTATGGTGGAGCAACGATGTGTCAAATGTGTTGACTTTCAGTTCGGTCGGGCCGAGGACTTAGCCTCTCTCGTACTTCATATGCAAACAGAACTTTGGCTTCAGTCTGTGATCTCCAAGTAGCGCCCTTGTAAATCTTCATTTTTATCTGACGGCCTTTGTTCACCACTTATCACTTCCGCCTTTGCCCGAAGTACATGTGGATATTTTATTTCTCAATATGCACTTCTTATAGTTATCTAAACGAATTTTCGTTTCATACTAAAACGTCTAACACAGTTCTTTTTTTTTTTTTTTACCTCATAAACATAAGATTTAATTAAAAGATTTTAAAACTCCTTAGCAATGTTCACCTAATTTATACGCATTTGCGAATCAACAACTTATACCGTAAAAACGCAGTGCATAAATAGGAAAACTAAAATATTCAAATAATAGTAGTGACACTAAAAAAGGACGAGAAACTAAGATGTTTTGAGAGAAGCATAACTGACAGGATATACAGACCTATAAAAGGAGGAGATTGGGGAAATACTAATGGTGAATGAGTGAAGTTTAGGTAAATATAGTGGGATTTATTAAAGCAAAAAGACTTAACTGGTTGGGACGTATAATGAGGATGATAGATAACAGCATGTCGTAAAAAAGCAATGAAATAGAAAGGTTACTCCTTTAGGAAGAACGGAAAACCAAAAGTACTGTGATTGGGTGATATGTAAGATGATTTAAGGAAGATAAGAATTCAGTCACGGAGAAGAAAGGCCAGTGGCGTATTTACGATCTTGTTTCGGGGAGGGCTTTGCTAACTATATTGCTGGAAATGTAAAACTTCTGCAAGATATTTTATTTACTTTAAAATAGTAAATAAAATTTCGAAGGGGTTACACCCGGAAGTCCTCCTTAAATACGCCACTGAGAAAGACCCAATATCAGAAAAAAGTGGAGGAGTCTTGTAGAAGAAAGCAAGGCAAACAAACGCTGTAGATCTAGTTGATACAGTAAGGTATTTATACCCATTATCCCGATATTTTTCATAGCAACAACCGCAACAATCGAAGTATATCATGTTTTCTTTTCTTTTTTTCTTCTTTTTAATTTTAAGACTATAGGCCTTACATGTAATACGAATCAAATCATAGACCTTATACAAATTAACAACCTCATTCTGGATTCATATACTTATTTTGTAAGAGACTGCAGTTGCCATATCAATGATTCATTGTGTCTATTCCCGCGATATTTGAAATTTAAGAACTGTGTTATATATCAAATGTACTATATTTACATATAAGATTTTCTTTCTGTGTCTGTGTTGGATAGTGTGAGTATATCAATTGAAATGAGAACGGGTAACTACCACTATATCTCGATCTTGTCTGCCCTACCCTTCCATTTAGCTACATGTAAAGAGTCCCCAAAGTTCATAATTTGATAATTCGACAATCATCCGACGTTTTATCCAATTTATGTTTCCTTAATGGTTTCTCTCCACTGAACAAAATGGGAGGAGCATAAGTAACGGGTGTATGGTGGATGGAGAAAAACCCCGTGCGCTCAAAGATTGACTTTTAATATCGCAATTTTCAACCCTCCGTCCTTTCCTCGTTCTCCCATCCTTCTTTCAACATTTACTTTTCTTTTCGCTTGTCCCTTTTTTCTTTTTCATCTTCTTTTTCATAAACCTACCCATCCCTCTCGATACACACTTTCATGTTCTCAATTCTCCTTTGGGAATATTCGTTCAATCTAGCTGTGGCTGAAATACAGAATTGCCAACCATACAAGAAGACAATACAGAGTTTGGAACAAAGACAGTGTTTATTGTCTTCTAGAAACACTCACCTCAACATGAAGTACCGGCCCAGAACTTCACTCGCCACAAATCATTTTCTTTTCTTTCTTTTTCTTTTTCACTATATAGCTCTTGTTGGTTTGGTGTGTAGCACACGTATCTTTAATGAATGAGGTTTTGGGTTCGGTTCTCGGTAGTGCAGCATCCTGAGCTCATTTTAAACTGCAAGTCTCATCACACATAGTTTAATTGCTGTTGAAAGACATAAATGCAAGTAAAACTATCTATCCCTACGTTTTCCACGAAGAAATCAAATGTTTATATGTATATGAAGGCAGAAAGTGCCTTAAAAATGTATACAAATCTGGTTAATTTTATATTGTTATACTTTTGTCTTCATGATAGTTGTTTACCGTGGAAACATGGGCGGCGATTAGGGGGGGGGCAAAGGGGGCAGTTTACCCCCACTTTTTTTTGAAATGACCCATTAATGTATATAGTTTCATTTGGAAATATTAAGTTTTTGTGTGTATTAATGGTTCATAGAATAACAATTGTGACATAAAATATTTGCCGTCTCGTGAGTGTGTATTGGTTATCTTGCGGTTCAGTTAAGAAAGTTACAGGAATTGCGTTTTAATTGCCACGAAAAATAGCCCAAAAATTAACCTATTGGAGCGCCATAATTCGAGTGTATTTTCATTCTTCTTACAAGGGCTCAATATGTTAGTCAACCGCTTTGGTACTAATTGAGATAACATTTCGTAGAAAAAAGAAGTCCTTCACAACCTGTGAATCACAAATTATTCTTTAATTGCACAAAAATCGAAAGTTCCTAAAATGTCTTTTCATCATTCTAATACTAAGGAATATTTTGATTTGATTTTTTTTTTTTGGTTTAACATCCCGTTCAGCAGCGAGGCTATATGAGACGAGAACCTACTGATTAACGTGGAATACGAACCACATAAGCTCCCGCCAGGAATCGAACCCGGGTTTCCCACGTCAAAGGCTCGGCAATGTTTGCAGTGTAATATACGAGTTTAGGGGTGTACATATGTAATTTTGTATATACAATTAAATTTAGTGAATTCAACATAATTCTATATTTTAGGATTATTTTGTATAACTGGAGTGATTCTAACTATTGTTGAGTTTTGATGTAGACCTACGTATTGCAAGAAAGTGAAAACTGTACACGCAACGAACATGCTTCGGAAGCTGCAAAAGTACTTCTTTAAATGTCGCAATATATGCTTCTAGTATTTGCTATCTTTCTAAGAGTAATAACATACATTTAATAGCATGTGTGGAATTAAAAATATAAGTTGTCCATTAATCTCCGGTTTCAATGTAACTTTTGCAAAACAAGCCTCATTTTTCATTACTATTCGATTAATATTATTTTTTCTGTTTATTTGTTTTGCAAATTTGTTATTAAATAGGCCCCTAATCTGATCACACAATTTTGCAGACAGAATTTTAAAATGTTCTTGAGCAAGGAATCAAATATCTTCTTACACTTTCATTGTTTAAGAGTAAAAAGGGCTAGTATCTACTTGAGTTGCTCTTGCCAATTTACTTTAAAAAATATGAAACACGATATACGGTATTTTAACTGAAAAAGAGAGTATCCTAATAGTTATACAACCTTTCGTCAAACAAAATGTTAGAAGAAACCAGGAAAACTAACATTGATATACAAATATTGCGATCATGTCCTGCTCCCCCACTTTTAACGTCCAACCGCCGCCACTGCGTGGAAATATACTGTTTTGACCAGTGGCGGCGTTTGGAAGTTAAAAGTGGGGGGCAAGACATGATCTGAACAATTGGTTGGAAACTTACTTAGTTTAAGTTCAGGGCCGTAAGTTGTGGGGGGGCAGGGAGGGCAACTGCCCCCTTGGAAGCTCCCCGTCGTTCGAGGGGGGAGCACTTTAAGACAAAATTTTCTTACTCCATATACGATACGAACATGAAATTATAAATGAAGCATCAAACAGGTTCACTACATTACATAAACAAAACAGCACTCAAAAGGTAAATAAAACAAAAATGAGTCGTGGGCCCATTTCAGTAAAAAAAAAAAAATGTCCACTATTAGGGGTCCTAAAAATAATATTTATTCGTATGGCTTTCAGATTTGTCAATATTATCCCCTTAATTAATTTGTCATGTATAGAACTGGTCCAGGGGCGTAACTAACGGCCCCGCAGACCTTACCGTGCGTGAGGGTCCACATGCGCCGGGGGCCCATAAAGAGTAAGAGAATGATGGAGCCCAAGAATTAGAAAAAACAACTTTTTCTAGGGGGCCCAAGTACGCATATTAATGCTTGCTCCTCCAGAAAAAAAAAATCTAAGTTACGGCGCTGTTTAAAGTTCATATACTAAAAACAAAATGTATACTTTTGGTTTGAATAATATGCACATAATTACACTTACATGGTATTTAAAAAAGGATATGTCCTTAGATGTTCTGTAAGAATACGCATACTCTTCGGTATTTTGAAGGCACATGACATCGATAATGTAACCATTAGTGGCACTTGCTCGTAACATAACAGTATTGCCAGTTGGTATAATATTCTTATGACGATAAATCCACAAACTACAGGACAATTCTGGGTTTCGAAAAATTTTGTCGGAACGTCAGGACACAACCTCGTAATAAGTTACAATCCCATAAAATATAGGACGTATACAAACCCAAAACTAGTTGTTTAAAGAACAAGAGAGTGGTTTTTATTTACGCTTCCCGGAATTTTAGACATTTTAATTTTGTAATCAAATTTACAATTCAATTGTTGGTTGAACCATCTTCTATTGTTTTCAGTTCTTAGCTGTTAACAAAAGTTTAGTTTACAATAATGTATTTGTTCTCTCTATAGAAATGAAATTAAAATTTAATTACTAAAACAAATACATAAAACATGTTTGCTGAAACAGTTTCGCATTCTTAATAGTGCAAAACTATAACATAAATATGAAAAGTATAAACAAGAATAACTCTGAAAATAAATTAATAAAAAGTGTAATTTTAGAAGTGAATGTTGGAACATGCAGTATGGAAAGCCAAACGATAGAAGTTCCTGCTGTGCGATATGGAGTTTGATCTATTGTTTGAGGAAAAGATGTTGAAGGTGAGTGTACAGTAGTGATGACGTTAGCTTTAATTTTTGAAGGGTGGCAAGCGGAGGGGCAAAGGCATTTTTGACGAGCAGCAATTTCTTGTATACCGAAAATCGTAGTTTTATATGACTTTACTTACACTACAATATGTCTGGGGGTCGTCGGGAGATGCCATCAGGGAGCACCTCCTTGTGTCCCCCTTTCGCGTTGTCGCTGGTATACAATCGCTTCAAATTGCTAATAGATGACAGCATAATCTTTTTTTAACGTCTCACAGTTATGCTTCGCAGTTAAGGGTCTTCACTAGAGTGAAATTAATATACCACTAATTTTAGACTTTTTCTGTAATATCTTCAAAGTAAATTAAAAATATTCGAAAACCAGACATGTAGTGAACTAGACAATACGATTTTGCATGTGACACCTTTACCACAATTTACCTATCTGCTTTTGGTATGCCGCTATTTACAGAACCCACAAAAAATGCTAAATCAATCTACAGTTGCAAATCGAAAGTAGGTAGATGAGTTGTGATAACGCTATCACACGCAAAATGATATTGTCTAGTTCACTACGTTTCTGCGTCCCGAATATTTATATTTGTTGTGAAGATATTACGGAAAAACTCTAAAATATGCGGTAGTTTAATTTCGCTGTAGTGAAGACCCTTAAGGGAGATAATGATGATAATATGATAATTAACGGAAAAGTGGAATCAAGGAAATGGGAAGAAACGAGAAAGCTCCGAGAAAGTCCACATGCCATTTATCCATCACAAAACTCAGTTAGCGAGAGCTAAGATCAAATGAGGAATATCACGCGCCAAACGTGAGCCACTACAGCTGCTCTTATTTTTTCAATGTACGAGGGTAAGTCAAAAATTATCCTCAATTTTGACATCTCTTTTTACATTGTTCATACTGACTTCTGTCCTCGTTTATTTTATTGCAATGCTGTTGTGGTCATGTTATGAAAGTTTGATCCAAAGTTCTCCATTTATCTTTCTTTTGTTGCAGATATATCATGGCCGCTCCATTAGAAGTTTGCAAATAAGAGGAATAACGATCAACGATCAGGGGCCGTAATCCATCAGAGACTTTAGGCACAATACAGGAACAGTGTCCTTCTGCAACGGAGTGTCTACGAATGGATTGAAAAATTGAAAAATATTCACATAACGCACGAGAAAGGAGCTGGACGACCATCTACTGCCACAAATAATGACAACATTGAACATTAATATGGTTTTGTTAGACGGACGAATGACTATTGATAAACTGGCATATCGTCTGGAAATTAGTCAAAGTTCCTGAGACACCTTCCGACCACAAAAACGGGATCATTGCTCGTTGTTGTAGGTGCTATCTTCTAATGGAGTGGCCATGATCTATCTGCAACAAAAGGAAGACAATTGGAGGACTTAGGATCAAACTTTAATAACATGACATAACATAAACAAGGACAGAGGCCTGTATGAACAAAATGTCAAATTTGCGGGTATTTTGTTTTTACTTGCCCTCGTATTTTTCACGGAGTGAAAGAATTCACAACAGTTCAGTCGAAGAAGGTTGAAACCAGCAATATATTTCCGACTTTAAACTCTCCTAATAATCAAAGAAAGAAAATATTTGAAAAGTAAATGGATTAATCGATTCAATTTTCTTTTGAAAAAGCTCTCTAGATTCATCCTCTTAACTAGACGGAATTAATGCGAAGGTTTTTACTCTATTAAAAATGCATTGGAAAGATGAGAGACATATGCTGCCATCTATTGAGCTCCTGTAAAAAAAATACGTAAATATCAGTATGAAAGAAACGAAATCAACTTGAAATACAAAAAGTGAGTAACTGCAAAATGTCTGTAGAAGAATCATAATTATCATAAATCTGTTATTACTTTCAGTAAGCTTGTTGCAAGATTTCATTCACTACGGTCCTGTATTAAATACTTTGTTTTGATATAAGACACCCACTTTTAGCTCCTGGTATAGTCATACGCGACATTATAGGGGTGGTTGTACTTTATTTCTTGGTATGTACTGACTGAATCTCAACAAAACTTTGTTGGCAGCCCATCGTCAAAGGAATAAATATCGCTCGACCAGGGACAGGCTCGGCTTGGCAACAGAGGCTGTGTTCAGAGCTTTGCAGCTGGGTGCTTTTGAGTTCTGTTCAGCTCGGCTTGTTATATCATACATCAATATATTTCTCGTTCTCCGTCCGTTTCCTTCTACTGTACCTTTTCTATCACGTCCAGAAGAATACAGTATAATTTCTTCTCAAACACTCTTAACATTTTTTAAAAAATAAATGTCTAATTTTGCTCCGTTTTGCTGTTAATCGCCCACTTATGTCAAATTTTAATACTATTCCTATAATTTCCTTATTGGTTTTACGTTTTGGACAACTATTTTGTTCATTCCTCCCCATACCTAGGTTTAAACTATCTTCAGTCATTTTTTGTCGTGTTTCGTTCTGTTGTATTTGCCTTGTATACATTTCCATTCCGTACAGTATGCTTCCCACACGTAATCTTTGATTACTGTTTTCGTAATATTTTCTTTACTGATTCACAAAATAGGCCTACTTTTTTCATCCTAAATACTCCCTCTTACGGTAATTTTGAGTGATGATTCGAAAAAAGAACGTATTATGGTCGTGAAAAAAAATTGAATACGAGATTTCAGCGGATTTACACATTTCACAGACCCTAGATAACGAAAAATTGATTTTTCAACATTTGTCCATCTGTACACTCGACCAGAGATCACACTTTGAATCAAATTAAGTTTTTATAGGATTGTCCAGAGGAGTTTTTTTAAAACGTTCTTTCTACTCCCCCCCCCCAAATAAGTGTAGTTTGCTTAAGGATGAAAAAAAAATAAAAAATGCGTTTCCTCAAAAATGACTTTAATGATTATATTTCATAAATCAATTTAAAGAGCCTATGCTATGATACAGGTAATTTCTCAAGGAAAAATCCAAAGGAGCCTGTTTACTCTTGAAGTAAGTTTGTTCGGTCGATTTTCAGAATTACGACTCAGGCGATTTTGTTCGTATTTCGTAAATAAATGTGTAATTAATAACCTGACAATATGGTATAACTCTTTGTTCTGAAGGAATCCACAATGGGTGGAGTTATGAAGGACATGGGGGGGAGGGCATTGCCCCCCAACTTTTTGACAAGAAATAAAACTGCCACCTATCAAGACCTCAGAGACCGACCATAAAAGTTCTGCCCCCCACTGTCCCCCCAGAAGACAGTTCCTAGCTCCGCCTATGAATGAGTAGCTTACTTTCGGAGATGAGTTTTTTCTGACATTTTTTCTACATAACGACAAAGGCGATTTTGTTCACTAATATCAGAAGAAATGTCCCACTATATTTAAGGCTATTAAAGGATCGTGTTTATCAAAGGAAACAATAATAATAAATTGAACGAAAATAGTTAGTTGCCGTTAAATAGGGTCGTCCAGAAAGTAAAGAACGTATTTACATAGTTAAATAAAAACAAAAGATATCAGTACAAAACTTTATTTACAAAGCCACAGGACCTTATTCTACTTTGGTAAGTAATCGCCATAGTTGTCAAGACACTTGTTACAATGTGAGACCAATTTTTCAATGCCCATGTTATACTCATCTGCCGCTAAAGATTTGAGCCAGGCTGTCACTGTTTGCTTGAGTTCCTCATCGTTGGTGAACTGTTGTCCATTCCAAAACTTCTTAATTTTTGGGAATAAGTGAAAGTCACTTGGTGCTGATTTTTTCTTCGACTTTTTTCCATCAGTTCTTCCGTAACAAATAATGGCCTCCCACTCCGATCTTCATCATGCACGCTTGTCCTTCCTTCATTAAACATAATGCACCATTTCCTCACTGATGACTCGTTCACTGCACTATCACCATAAACATTCTTTATTTGCCTATACATTTCAACAGGCTTAACTACTTTTTGCGAGTTCAGAAAACAAATGGCACTCCGTACTTAACATTTGGCGGGATTTTCGATTGGGGCCACCATTTTGAATCGCTGCAAAGACAAGTAGCATGATCGCACAGCATTGAGGTGAAAGCAGGAACTAACTGCCGCGCACGCGACTGCAATGGTGGAGGTCGGTTACGCGTGCGATGTGCAATCGTTCTTTATTTTCTGGACTTCCCTCGTACATTTGTCAGTCGCTGAAAGAGCTCGGTTGATAAATAAGAGTGAATGAAAATCCAAGAATTTGGTGGAATGAAGGAATTCAGAGGAAATGGAATACTTTAGCAAGAAAACCCACGGATAAATTGTTGTCCACCATAAATAATAGATAGCCCTCTCTGCTTGTTCATGGCTAGCGGGCATGCCTATGGTTCACGTGATCCCTAATTCGATTCCCAGTGATATGGTTAAAAAGATATTTGAACTCATTACGGTGGTTCGGATTCCACCTTGAACTTCAGGTCCACGTCACATATAGAATGCTAGAATTTCAACAAACAAGATAATATTCGGAATCGAACTATGAACTTTCTCAACAGAAGTAAGAGTTCTATAATTGACCTATCGTACGCTTCTTATCAACGAAGAAGAAGAAGAAGAAGAAGAAATGTATTTTCTGTATTCATAATGTACTTTCCAGCTACGAGTGTATTTTATAGGTTTACTATAAAGGATCGTACCATATGCATCTCTGAACTTCCGGTAATAAAACCGGGATCTCCTGTACGAAAATCAAGAACACTAATAATCTGATATACATATATATGTAAACTATAGAAGTGTAATCTTGGAAGAATGAGGTGCTCGTAGTGTTTCGTGTGTGTCCGAATACTCCGCACATGCACACATTATATGATGTGTTTGAATTGTTGGTAAATTTTCAACTAGCTGATGAAATGAAAAGAAAGAAAGAAAGAAAGAAAAAGCTTATTCGCGTGGCTTCCAATGGATGCCATACCAACAACAACAACAGTAAAATCTCTCTTTTGAAAATTGATTTTTTTTATTCCTTTCCCCTCCTTGCTTCTCATCTCATATTACGCCATTTTTTGCTTTAATAAAAAAAAAGAAAGAAAAGAAAACGTGGAAGTATATTCTATTCAACTGAAGATCCTTGTAAAGTTTCCCTATATTTTTTGTTTTCTTTTGTCCCTGTTTTTCGTGTTCTCTGTATGAGTATAGCTGTTTGCCACCACCCCTTCCCTATAGACTGTAGTAACACAATCTTCTTTCCATCCGTACAATGTTGTTCTAATTCAATGTTCTCCTGAATGCTCCATCTTCCGTATTGGTAGAAAACTGTGCCCATCAAAATAGTTTTCGTGGAGTGCTACTCCACCAGAGGAGTCTGTTTATTAGCACATAAGCACCTTGTCAAGTGCTGGAAAACGTAGTTCCAATAAATATTGATTTGAAACACGAATGATGTACCATTTTGCTTGTTTTCAAATTGCCAAGTAAGTCATTCAGCTGACACTAATGCAGATATAAATTGTATAGCGAAAGAGCCTACTATGCTCTTGATTGGAATTCGGGTTCTCAGAACTCTATAATCTTAAGATTAAAACTGCATAAAAATTACAAAACAGCGTTAATATATCCTACGGATATTCTGCTGAGGATTAAAGCTGCCAATTTTCACAGTGTAAAATCGGGACATTTTTCTGAAACCTTCCAACTGAATAATAGGAAGTTAAGAACACTACAATAATTAGGGATCTACTTTAGTGTAGTAACTTCATTTCATATATTTTTTTTTCAGAAGGAGGGCCAAAATTCTCCACCGACATAAGGAGTTCCATGCCTTTTATTTGTATATTACTATATAATTTACGAAAAAAGCATGTGTTTCTCAAACTCAGGGAGGGCAACTGAAGTCTTGCTCTGCGTCCAAGTGTAACGCTAAAGCAGGAGCGTCATTTGGCGAGGGTGAGTGGAAGCAAATTGGCCGGCACATCAATGCCCTTACAGAACTCAGTTCCTGTATGACATTTGCCTCTTACCAATATTTGGACGTTTCTTTTACTTTATTATTTTTATTATTATATTATGGGTTTGTCTATGAAACCACTGATAATATGTAAGGCTTACTCACAAATGATGGGGTGGTATGGGCTGGGAATAGTTGGTTGTTTAGTTTCCATTGTATGTGTCATTTACACTATGTTATCTGCAAACATTTAATTCGATATTAAGGGATTAGTAGTTGTTTTAAATTGTAGGTAATTTTAACATATTTTCCATGAAGAGCATAAGATTGTTCAGTCAACTAGTCAATGTTTCTCAAATGGTATTCACTCTCGCTCTGTTCACGATCTAAAATTTCGACATTATGATTTCTTGTTCTTTGAGAATAGTGTTGCCTACAAGAGGAGAAGAACCTTTTTAAATTTGAGACATTTCACGAGTCTCCGTGCGCAACACTAGTTAATCCACGTCTTAGTTCTCAACGGCATAATGTATAATGTTACATAATGAATAGTATAAAACTATAAATTGATAGAGTGATTTTGCAAACACAATGAAGAACGTTTAATAACGTTTAAAGATACGCAAGTCATTATACTTCAGTATACTTCAGTAATAAGTATATTTTAAATATTGTTATATCACACTCTTCGTGGACCTCAAGAAAAAGATCAGAGGAGGAATTTTGTAAATAAATTTGCAAAACGAGACAAGACTAGTTTTCCGAGAATCGAGACGAAATGAAAAATAATTATTCGGGAATCAAGATGTTATCGTCTCGTTCTGTGTCGTGAATAACTCTAGTGGTACAGTGAAATGAAATATTTCAGTTTTAGGTCCGATGGTTTTGTCGGCTAGGCTAAAGGAGACGGTGATGTTCAGAAATGAATGAAAGGGTGAAATGAAGAAAGTGGGAGGAAACTGGAGAACCCTGAGAAAACCCACGCAAACAGTGTTTGTCCACCACAACGTCGACTTGGTACGGGCTGGGATCGAACCAGACTCCATGCACCAGAGGGAACGCTCTACTACTGAGTCACGGCGGACCCTGATACTTTTTATGTAATAAATAATTATGCACAGAGATTTTTGCATTATTCTTTACATTCACAATAAGAAAAAAACAGGCCGAGACTCGTCAGTATCCTTACTGTTTCTCTATAAAATTAGTAATAAAGAAATAAGTAAATAAATAAAATTTCATTACACGTAGTTTGTGCATGTATGTTTTGTTGATGCTTCAAGTTGATTGATTAGGTTGTATTTATGTTTTTCCTCAGCAGCGAGGGCATACAGAATGAGACCTACAGTTTAAAGTGAGGCCAGCACCATTGGGATGCGTTGGATGCTCTTCCATCGGAACCCAGCAACTCTTGCACTAATAAAAAATACTCTAGCCACTTTTTAAATTCGAACCAACCGGAAGAGTTGTCTCCATGCTCTTCTAATTAAACATATTCTTGTGTGTACTTCCAATACGACGGGAACACGAACACTGAAACTTCAAAACCAGTTAAGAAATGTTCAAATTTAAGAGCGCTTATGAAATACTAGTGTCAATTATCCACTTCGCCGGGTCAAAATAAGAAAAATTAGTAACAGTTAATATGTTCCGTTATTGAGTTAGTTTTTACTATTACTGAAGCGATCTCTGATATTTTCGATCATTTTTCTATTTCTCCCTCTCCCCCTTCCTCAAGTAGCGGGGCTGAATTTGAATTTAAATGGCATCGGAAGTGTTGCTGTTCATCTTAGGGACTTCGAAAACTATGTATTCGACACTAATATCGATCATTTTCAATCTTTTTTAAGATATCTTCCTCCTCCCTTAAGTTGCATCGTCAAAGTGGAATGATAAAAACAAACCTTAGGCTTGAACCACATCTATATTGAAAATTTGATCGAGATCGGTCGGGTGGTTCAAGAATTATTAAGTCACATAGTGACTTTCATTTCTATATATATATATATATATATATATATATATATATATATATATATATATATATATGGGTGTTGCAAAATAAGTGTTACAATTCTTGGGAGGTGACTCCTGCCACTGAGATAAGAAAAAAGTTCTCTTCAACTTTCTGCTATCGGACATAGTTTCAGATCTACAAGGTGCCGAAAGCGTGGGAAAATGACTTTCGGTCGCCAATAGTTCGGAAACTATCCAACATAAAGAGGGCGGGTAAAAAATTCACTGAAGAAGTCATACCTGCTCTATTGAATTTTGCATGTTTCACAATCCTACCATGCACGCGCAAGGGATTCCCCAAAGCAACGTAGGGAGTCCCGAATAATCTGCCAAATGAAACTTGGTCTAAATGGATATGAATTGATAGGCTTTCTACCAAGTAACAATAATTCGTTTGTCTTAAGTCGATATCTGGAACAAATACAAAATGGAGGACACCTCCATGCCCGTTGTGTGTGGTTGCATAATTGCCAGGTACGGATGCTGGCCAACAGACGTTCTGAGTATTAATTGTAGCGAATTTGTACTCAAATGCTCTAGAAAGACATCTAGTGTGTCGTTAGAGCATAACAGATGAAGCAGGGTGATTCACATGTGTAGAAACACTTAACGAAAGTTGCCCAGAAATGCACTCATACTCAGTAAATGTGAGTTCAAAGCGTCGGAAATGTAAAGATTAGTGTCAAGAACACGAAAGTCATTGCCAATTCACCAATAATATTCCCTCAATCCGATGCAATATGATGTGCACGGTTGCATACCAATAAGGATGCAACAACTGAGGCCAAGTTGAAATTGTGCAAGGAGCCTCACAAAGGAACTGGATGAACTAAATGAAAGTCACTAGTGGGATCGCATGATCGATATTGAAATATGGCCAATGTGTGTGTTGATATCAACATGTAGCTAATGGACAAATGTTAACATGTCCCACTACTGCTGAGACACCGTATCACGTGCGAAAACTAGGAAAATAACGTTGTACATTCTGCTATTACATCTGGTGCACCTTTTGGTAGAACGTAACTAGAACACGATTGTATCAATGTCCCTCTTTGTTTGGGACATTGTACCACAGTCGACACATATGAAAATAAATCTCTTAATGCATGGTTCAAATTCTGATAAAGCGTGAAAATAACAAACTTGTATCATGTCCCACTTCTTCTGAGACATATGACGTACTCGAAATATAGGAAAATATCTCCAGAAATTCGTATCTTACACACAGTGCACATGCCAAGACAAAGACGAAAATGAACCGATTTGGCACATTTAACACTACAGCTGGAACACTAGTGGCACATTTAACACTACAGTATACATATGGAAATGAAACGACATGAGAAATAGGAAGAAACGTCTTAAAGCTCTGATTGTTGACAACTGTGCAGTAGGAGTAACAAAATGTAATTCACAAGTATGTCGGGAGGCTGTGCAAGAAAGCTTGCCAAACAAAGTGGGTACTCTTCAAAGAAATGAATACAGAGAAAGTGAGGCTCCTTCGAACCTCAGGGCTAGAGCGTTCGCTTTTGCTCGCGTGGTTGTAGTTTTAAATCCTTCTGGGAGCCCATGGCCTCAGATTCAAGACCCGAGTAGTTATTTTCCTAATTTTCGCACGTGGGACGATGTCCCAGCAGTAGTGGGACATGTTGACATTTGTTCATTAGCTACATGTTGATATCAACATACGCATTGGCCACATTTCAATATCGATCATGCGATCCCACTAGCGACATTCATTTAGCTTATCCAGTTTCTTTGTGAGTCCAATTGCACAATTTCAACTTGGCCTCAGTTGTAGCATCCTTATTGGTATGTAACCGTGCACATCATATTGCATCGGATTGAGGGAATATTATTGGTGAATTGGCAATGACTTTCATGTTCTTGACGCTAATCCTTACATTTCCGACGCTTTGAACTCACATTTACTTAATATGAGTGCATTTCTGGGCATCTTTCGTTAAGTGTTTCCACACATGTGAATCACCCTGCTTCATCTGTTATGCTCTAACGACACTCCAGATGTCTTTCTAGAGCATTTGAGTACAAATTCGCTACAATTAATACTCAGAACGTCTGTTGGCCAGCATCCGTACCTGGCAATTATGCAACCACACACAACGGGCATTAGGGATGCGCACGAGACGAGTCGAGACAGAATTTTCCTGACAAAATTCGAGTCGAGACACAGCTCTTCCAATAGAGAAATATACATTTTTCGAGTCGAGACATCGCTTTTACAACACATTTTCGAGACGAGACAGCCACAAATCTTGTCTCGTGCGCATCCCTAACGGGCATGGAGGTGTCCTCCATTTTGTATTTGTTCCAGATATCGACTTAAGACAAACGAATTATTGTTACTTGGTAGAAAGCCTATCAATTCATATCCATTTAGACCAAGTTTCATTTGGCAGATTATTCGGGACTCCCTACGTTGCTTTGGGGAATCCCTTGCGTGTGCATGGTAGGATTGTGAAACATGCAAAATTCAATAGAGCAGGTATGACTTCTTCAGTGAATTTTTTACCCGCCCTCTTTATGTTGGATAGTTTCCGAACTATTGGCGTCCGAAAGTCATTTTCCCACGCTTTCGGCACCTTGTAGATCTGAAACTATGTCCGATAGCAGAAAGTTGAAGAGAACTTTTTTCTTATCTCAGTGGCAGGAGTCACCTCCCAAGAGTTGTACCACTTATTTTGCAACACCCGATATATATATGAATGCCAACAACCGATATATATACAGGGTGACCGCGTGACTATGTTACAAAATTTAAGGGATGATTCCTGACACGGAAACAAGAAAAAAAGTTCAAATAAACTTTTGTCCAACGTACATAATTTCGAAGCTACAAGGTGCCGAAAGCGTGGGAAACTGACATTCAAAGCTCTATAGCTCGACTATGGTGAATGATAGAGCTAATGCGGCATGGTCACGTCAAAGACACCGAAGCTGCTATATTCAAAAATGCTTAGGTCGAGATCGTGCAATTCGTGCACAAGGGATTCCCCAAAGGAGCGTAGGGATTCCCGGATAATCTGTCAAGAAAGATGGGTCGAAAAGGATACGGATGAATAGCTGTCCCAAGTGCTAGCAATAATGCGTCTGTACTAAGTCGATATCTCGCACAAGCACAAAATGGCGAACAGTTTTATACGTGCCATGTGTGGTTGCATAACGCGCACTAAATAAGAATGGGAAACATAAAAGGAAAATGTGAATAATTTAGTACAAATGTTAAATACATGATATTACGCTGTTCTATCATTGAACATACGCATTTAATAAAAGGCAATAGTGATGAAACGTTCTAAAATGTTGTAAAAGGATCACATTATTAGTCTTTCTTCCACGTATTGTTGTCATTGAAAACAAATAAACAAAACTGAGCGAAACAACCATAATGCAAAAGAGGTTGTTTCCTAAAAACAAAAGTCACAAGAATAGGAATAATGTCTTCAATCAACATTTTACAGCAGGATTGAATGTAGCCAAGAACATCATCAATTACCTGTAAACGAGACAAATCTCCCAATTATCCTACAATAGGTGATGGACATGGCGTCCCTTTACTTCAACACAGGCGTTACAGCGTCGCAGTAAGATCTGACGCATCCGCTGTAACAACCCAGGATCTGTTCTTATAGTATCACAGACAGCGAGTATTCGTGCTAAGTTCTTCTGCGTTGTCTATAGACGTTTCATAGACAAGTGTTTTGACATGACCCCACAAGAAAAAATTAAGTGGATGCAAATCTGGGGAACGTGCATGCCAATTACAAGGACCGCCTCTTCCAATCCATCTGTCACGAAACGTTTGATTCAAATACTCTCGAGCACTAGCTGAAAAGTGGGCTGGGGCGCCATCATGTTGAAACCACATCCGTTGACGAACACCGAGAGGGACATCCTCTAATAACTCTGGAAGTATGTCTCGCAGGAATCTCGTATACACTGGTGCAGTTAATCGTGGTGGTAGTAAATATGGACCTATTATCTGATCACTGATAATACCCGCCCACATATTTATGGCGAATCGATCTTGGTGGCCCCTTTCCACAATTGCATAAGGATTTTCGTCTGCCCATACATGACTATTGTGACTATTAAAGATCCCGTCTTTCGTAAAACAAGCTTCGTCGGTGAAAAGCAGGTAGGAAGCAAACTGTGGATCAATTACAGAGCGTTGGAGAAACCACTCTCAAAACCGAACGCAAGGTTGAAAGTCAGTTGGACGTAAGGCCTGAACCCTCTGTGGGTGATAGGGGTGTAACTGTTGCTCGTGTACTACTTTCCAAACAGTATCTTGTGCTACTCCCCTTTCACGTGCTACTTTCCGGGTACTTACTGTTGGGTCTTGGGTGAAACGGTCAAGCACTTGTTCTTCAAAGTTCGGAGTACTTGTGGTTCTTCGTCTTCCTTGGTCGTAGTATTGAGGTTGTAAATTCCCGTGTCTCGTAAGCGTTGAAAAAGTCTGGCAAACATAGTATGGGCTGGATGTCTTCTTTCTGGATACTTCAGTCGATATAACCTATTAGCTTGTCGACTGTTGCCATTTGCTTGACCGTATACAAATATCATGAGCGCAAGTTCTGCTATCGAATACTCCATTTGATCTCACATTCGAACAAGCAAAGCACAAACTGCACTAAGGAACTCGTACGCTACGAACAAAACCACATGAAGAATGACCTTCCACCTTAAACAACACCTTCTAGTAGGGTTGTCTTATACTTTCCTTACCTTCGATTGTTTTCTACGACAGAAGGAAAAACAAATGATTGTGATCGAACCTGCAAACTGTGGTGTACTTCAGGTGATAGCACCGTCTGTGAAAACAAAATATCTTCTAAACGATAACAATACGACATGTTAAGCATTCTAGACAAGATCTCGGAATTAGTCCTGCAAAACATCGGAAGCAGCGACTAAAACAAACGTCCTGATAAATTGTTTTTCCTTGTTCTTTTTCAATGTTCGGGTAACGCACATTACGGCTAATGATAAGAAACGGATATTTTACTGTTGTTCTCTGGCAGTGGTCAAATTAACATGGGATGGCGGAAAAATCCCCCTCTCGTAAAAAGTATCCTCGGCTCGTATCATCAAATGAAATAAAGTTTCTGCCTGGATGAAAGCACCCATATCCCCCGGTTTTCCCCTTTGTTTTACTTGATTTCAATGACAAAACTACATGAAAGAAAACAATGATAGTGTGATGTTTGTACAACATTTTAGTACGTTTCATGATTATTCCCTTTATTAAACGCGTCTATACGTACAATGAACAGGACAGTGTACTATCATGTATTTACCATTTGTACTAAATTATTCACATTTTCCTTTCATATTTTCCCCACTCTTATTTAGTGCGCGTTATGCAACCACACATGGCACGTATAAAACTGTTCGCCATTTTGTGCTTGTGCGAGATATCGACTTAGTACAGACGCATTATTGCTAGCACTTGGGACAGCTATTCATCCGTATCCTTTTCGACCCATCTTTCTTGACAGATTATCCGGGAATCCCTACGCTCCTTTGGGGAATCCCTTGTGCACGAATTGCACGATCTCGACCTAAGCATTTTTGAATATAGCAGCTTCGGTGTCTTTGACGTGACCATGCCGCATTAGCTCTATCATTCACCATAGTCGAGCTATAGAGCTTTGAATGTCAGTTTCCCACGCTTTCGGCACCTTGTAGCTCCGAAATTATGTACGTTGGACAAAAGTTTATTTGAACTTTTTTTCTTGTTTCCGTGTCAGGAATCATCCCTTAAATTTTGTAACATAGTCACGCGGTCACCCTGTATATATATATATATATATATATATATATATATATATATATATATATATATATATATATATATATATATATTACTTTCATTCTCTGATAATTGTAATTTTATTTCCATTTATCTCTTGCCACACTCCTTTGTCACATTCTTGAAGGGCAACTTGTTTTTTATTTTCTTCCCTTCTATCTGTTACCATACCCTCTTATCCAGTGTTCGAAGTGGGAAAAAAGCAGAGGTGGTATGTTTTATTACGATTTTGACTCGACATACTGGCTATCTAAATGTTGAAATACAGTGATGGAATGTTGTCTAAAAGATTGCATTTCTATTTACATAATGACTGAAAACTCTTGGAGAGCTCCTCTGTAGTTACGGGAGGGAGGACATGGAGAAACTTTGACACCTCGCCAACAACTTTATGAAAAAAAAAATACATCCCCTTATGTTGTATTATAGAGAATTATACACGAAAACCCTCAAAAACCGTGTTTTTATATTAAGAATTTCCTGCGGGAGAAACTCCCGAACCTCCACTCGACTGAGGAATATTCCAAACCCCAGGAAGATCGCCCCCCTCCCCCCAGCAGAAATCCGCCAATGCTCAAAACACGACATTTATATGCTTTAGCGCAAGAAGACACACACACACATACACACATACAATTAAATATAGCACATCAAAATATAAACTAGATGAACTTCTTTGAAGACACCTCATTTTAAAAACAAAAATAGGAAAAGATAACAACAATGTCAGTGTTGTCAACTTGGATATTATTTCTACATAAGAAATAAAATCTTTTTACATGCAAAGCTATTCATCATTGACTGTATATAAAAATGGAGTTATTAAAGATATTTAGCATTTATTCTCAAGTGATGGTATGTCTTGATCACTGAAAAACCAGAGGCGGTATGGCATACCACTGCATACCATCCCACTTCGACCACTGCTCTTATCACATTCTTACAGCGCAATTTCTCATTAATCTTCTTCCCTTTTATCTGCTACTATACCGTCTTGTCACATTCTTTGAAAACAATTCTCAATTTTCTTCCTTTTACCTGTTACCATATTCTCTTATCACATCCTTAAAGTGCAATTTCTCCTCAATTGTCTTTCCTTTTATCTGTTACCATACCGTCTTGTCACATTCTTGAAGGACAATTTCTTCTCAATCTTCTTCTCTTTTACTTCTAGCATATCCTCTATTCACATTCTTGAAGGACTTTTTTTTTTTTTTTTACAATCTCCGCTACCATATCCTCTTACCACAATCTTAAAAGGATAATTTGTTTTCCAATAATGTTATAACTATTTTTTTTCTCTTTCTAAATATTCCCGGTATAATAATTTTCTTTCTAATATATGCTAACGCTTTTCCATTGTTGTTTTATTCATTCCATTTTTTTTCTCTATTCTGCACAACTACATCCCGAACTTCCAGTTGATTTTGATTGCTCTTGTGTGCCTTGTTACTTCATACTATTCTGCAATAACTTTCATATGACGTTAACGTTTTAGATTTCCATGTAAATTATATGTGTTTTCTTTTATGTTTGAGAGTTACTATTATTGCCTATGGTTGAATCGGTTTTGAATAATAGATTTCCCCTCCTCGAATGAAAAATAAAAATAAAAATATCATTCGCTCACTTCAATATGCAAGCACCACTAGTTACCGAACTTCGAATAGAACAATGCATATTCAAATAATTATTCTAATCCTATTCAAATAATTATACAAATTTATCCAAATAACTATTCAACTGACCATTGCTTCATATCTGACACCGTAACATTTCCATAGGACCGCCATATGTGATACCAGTCTCCCAATAGGAAACACAGGTTCAATGTTAAACATAGAAAAACTCACAACCGAAGTTGACTTTTCTTAAACTTCTGTGGAAAGTTTTTTTTCTTTTTTTTTAAATACGATTGGTAACAGATGACATAAACTCAGCGGTAGGCAAGGTGCAGTTATTAAACGTACCACACTTGGGACATGTATGAAATTCATATTGGCATTACGCTGAAGTTGGATTTTTCAATAGCTAAAATTGATGTGAATTTTCCTTTTAATTTTATTAAAGCAGCAATTGGACGAGCATCTTTAAATTACACATGTTATCTTTTTTACAGAGGCTACATTGAAAAGTCATGGAATGTTTAACCATCTTAAGGAGTATATTAATTTACAATTAATAAGTATGTCACAGGTATGTACATTACAACATTGCAAAAAAAAAAATAAATAATAATAATAATAATCATTATTTGGACATTTTGTAGAAACGACTTTTGGTAATCGTTTAACATGTCTTAAGATATTCTGAAGTGTTTTAACAGTGAACAAAAAATATCTAAAATGCATCCTAACAGAAGTATATTCAAAGGCAGTTAAATGGTGACACCTGGATATCAATAATACGAGATTCTTAAAATGTTCTTAGCTCAACAACATCGGATCTTCATCAAACTTCGCATAGTGACAGACCTTGACGCATTTAGTACACACGTGAAATATTATTACATCCTTGGAGGACAATTTCTTTTCAATTTTTTCCCCTTGTATGTGTTGAAACCTTGCGGAGGGCACGATGGGTCAGTGGTTGGGCGTCTACTTCTGGTGCGTGGGTCCCTGGTTCGAACCCCGGCCAAGTAAATTTGTGGTGGACAACATCGTGTCCGTGAGTTTTCTCAAAATACTTCTATTTCCTCCCATTTTCTCATTTCATCGGTTCTTCCATCATCATTCACTCCCTTAATAATCGTCTCCCTTAGCCTAAAGGACATATTCGTGGGACGTTAAAGTGAAAGATTTTCCTATCACATTCTTGAACTACAATTTCTTTTCAATCTCCTTTCATTTTACTTGCTCCCATACTTTCTGTTCCCCTCTATCCTTATTAATAGCATTCATCCTTTATACTCTTATTATTTCATGAATATGTAAAACCTCCTCACAAATCACCTATGAAGCCTACTTCTCTTACAAAGAAAACGGTTCTAAATTAAATATTATTTCCATCTAAATAAGAATAAGACGCCGATTTTTTAAATTAATTTTATTTTTCAAAACTGTTCATGTCTGGATTTGAACCAACGATCTCGTAGATTACAAAGACAACATAATAATTAAACTTGTCTTCAGTTTCAAATAAACACATAAAAGAAACATAGAGAAAATAAACGAACTAGCTGCTGTATTCTTTTTATTACTGTATGTATATACATGGAGTAGAGTTGGTAATTACATTTGCATATACGCTCTAGAAAATTTTGCGGAAATGCACACTGCAGTATACTTCACAAACATTGTCCGCAAGGTTTTCCTTTTCGTGGTTTACCAAACGATCCGAGAGCAATCTCGCAAACTACATCTATTTCTCTTTATAACCTCATAATTTTACTGAAAAGAAAGAAAAAAAATACTAAACTAAAACCCTTGTAAAATGTACGAGAAAGAGTTGTTAAAACATACATATAGCTGCTTGTAACAAACGCTCAGAAAAAAAAAGTTTATATAATGCTAACAACTCATCGACTTCGACAACTATAATAAATTTCAAAATAAAAGGAAAAAAAGAGTGGCATAAAAATGCAAGTTCCGATCATAATAACACTAAAAAAATAAGTTCCAACTAAAATGTTTTAAAACAAAATATTTTTTAAAAGCCATTAAAATGAAATCCTAACTTTGTTTCTTCAACATAACGTTAAAAAATTCATATGAGTTGATAAACCGAACAAGAGAGTTTATATATATAAATCCGAAACTGCAATAACCCGTGGCTTTAGCAGTAAATTGAAAAGCTGAATACTGAAATTAAATGTGGGTATTTATATTTTAATGACTTAATTTTCGTACTTGAATTTTTTAAAACTATTTTTGTAGTTGAATTTTCCAACTATTAATGTGACTCAATTTATATCTTTACATGATAATAAATTAGGAAGTTTTCCTATTGTGTTAATACATTACTCTTTCATTGGTTTTAACAAACTTTTATTGTAAGTATACACGATCTTTAGAAGAGCTTATTTGTTGCTAACTAGTTAGCGTACGCACCTTTGGTGTGGAAGACCCGACTTCGATTCCCAGCGCAAACTTATGCGGTTCGGATCCCACATTAAGTTGTAGAATCATGTCTTATATAGCCTCGCTGCTAAAAGGGATGCTAAACTCAAAATCACATCACAATATTTAACACATCAAAGTAAATTAATCTACTTATATTTAACTTTCTTAGGCTCAAATAAATGTTGAACAGATTTGTTTCATGTATAATTTTTATTGTGAATAGTAATTAGATGCCTTTTTGTGTTGACAATTTTACTATTCATGGTCCATAGCTCCGGAACCGCAAGATTGCATAAAAAAATTGTCATATGCAGGTCAAATTATACTACAATTATAAGTTTGAAAAAGATCAGATAAGATCATGACTCAGATACAAAATACAAATACATGTACACGAAAAGATTTTACTTGTGTTCTGAACAGGTCATGGTCTATCACCAAAACATGATAAGTTTTATAAAAATCGGATGAGTTCATTCCTCAGGACTAGGGCCTGTACAGAAAAATATTTCACGTGTGGACTAAACACTCTATGGTCTATTAATATGATAAGTTTGATAAAGATCGGATGAGTTCATAACTCAAGGACTAGGGCCTGTACAGAAAAATATTTCACGTGTTGACCAAACAGTCTATGGTCTATCACTATGATAAGTTTGATAAACATCGGATGAGTTCATAACTCAGGGACTAGGGCCTGTACAGAAAAATATTTCACGTGTGAACTAAACAGGTCAGGATTTACCACTATCTTGATCAGGTGAGTTCGTAAAGGTGTGTACAGTAAGTAAAGATAAGTAAAGGTGTGTACAGAAAAATATTTCACGTGTGTACTAAACAGTTTTAAATGTCTACTACTATGCGAAATTTGATAAAGATTGAATGAGATGCAGATTGTAATGTTATTTTAGAATCATTCTCCGTGCACAATTCGCTAAATCTAAACCTTAACTTGAATGACCCATAACTTGGGAAGAGAAATAAAAGTTAAACACATGAAAAGATTTTACGTCCTTACTAAAGATCAAGTCTGTTAAGTTTGATGAACATTAAATGAGCTTTCCTGATGATATACCGGTACGTTGTATATACTGCCTTTGTGATATTGAGATTTTAAAGAAAAAAAAATAAGTTGACCAAAACAAGAAGTATTCTAAGATAATTAATTGAACAATAAATTTGCTGTTATTAACGAAAGGTGTACGGTTGTTTCCGTTTTCTCTTTTTTAATAGAAAAAAATGTTTGAAGAGAGAGAGAGAGAGACGATTTTGTCTTACATAAGGTTGGTGTATTCTTAGCGGTGCTCTGAATATAATAAATACTACTATTAAAATTCATATTTATTTATTTCTATATTTAGCTTTTCAGGATCCTATTTTAGTACCTATAGGCAGAGATAAAGCCATGACCTAGCCGTACTAGAATAGAATACTCTTTCTCGTGAGATCAGCCAAGTCAAGCAGTGTTGATCATAATCAGAGAAAAGATGAGTCACTGCTCATACACACTACATGATGCTGACATTGCGGAAGTAACGAACTCCGGTCTGGAAAGCTGGTATTACCAGCGAGGGAAACCAATGTGCTGACTACAAATCAAAGGTATGAATACCACAAGCCGGCTAGTAAGCTCTCTAAGGGCTATTGCACTAGAAGTTTAGTTTAGGCCTACCTTTTAGACAGAGGTAAAACAAATACAGTAGTACCACATCCTACTCAGGCAGGATTTATTTCTCGTTCAGCCCTGTTTCAATGGAAATACAGTTCACTCAGCGTCTGAAAAATGAGTACCTGGGAAAACTGGGGAGAAAAGTTGACCGAACGTGTTGCTGAATGCATTATCTCCTGTGTGTGCCTAACTTGATAAGGCCGGCCGCGTGTTAATCAGAGACAAGACAGCCAAGCTGAGACAGAGAGAAGCAGCAGAGGATGCGGAGTGAGCCTGAGTGCATGGACTGTGTTTCTCAATCACAACATTGAAGAGAGTCTTTGTCTAGTGGTCAATGAGTGAATACGCGGTACAAGGCTTTGTTGCGTTGCTCACGGTACTATACCTCGATTCAGGTGTCCTGTCGTCCAGTCAAGGTGCGGTCGGTCTAAGTCTAGCATCGTTACCTGTTTACCGTACAACAGTAGCAAGTCAAAGCACAACAAGCACAGTTTCAGGCATATGTAATCTACATCAAATTCTCTTGTTTCAGCATAATAGTGTTCACAAATTAGCCTTAATTAATATAGATGAAACTGTTGATGAACAAACGGACAGAGAAAACATTGTCAAGGTACATTGTATAACTATGCCATCCTTCCTTCTCAAATTATTGAATGCAGAGGGACGTCGACCATTACTAACGAGCATTGGATGTCTATTAGCTGTTCTCTTCTTTCCTGGTAAACTTTTCAGCGCTCAACGAATCTTTCATCTGGATCAAGAAGATTTTCCGTAGAACCACCTTCCGAAAACATTACCCAACATAGAAGTGACGAATATTCAAATAACACAGTAAGTATTAGAATGCAAGTTGCCATGTTGCGTAATTATAAGTTAGGTTAGAATCATTAGTTTCATTAAGTTTCTCAGTACCAATTAGGTAAAAAAAAAAAAAAGAACTAGATAGCATTAGACTGTAGTAATAGTAGTTAGACAAGTTGCATTACATTAGTGTTAATTGTTGTTAGGCATTAATTTTGTCAAATAAGCTACGCTTTAGTAATATTATCCATTAATTCATTAATAACCAAGGTAAGATAATATTTCAGGTAAATATTAGATTAGTTTGTAAGTAATTATCATACGAGTTATACAATATTACCAATCAATATTACATTTACTAGTATTTTGGTGCTAATTAGCCAGTGGATAAGTCTAATAATAAATAGTAGTTCATGCACTTAAGTATTTTCTCTGGCTACTATGAAACACACATCATTCAAAATTAAGTAGGGAAAGTCCAACTTACTCTTTTTTTTATTCAAAGGTACCTGGTTAAAATACTACTATAATAGATATCATTCAAGTGTATTGATTGAACTACTTTCGATAAGGTCATGATTCATGATTGTAATACACAGACTCTATTTGACAGTTATCGACCTTTTTCTTTATTATTCCTCTCGTTCCTATAGATGTTAGTTTTACTTCTAGTTTGTCACTCATTCGACATAAACTGTTAGTACAACAAGTTAATTGGAAAGTCATCTCATCCTCAAAGCTACAGAACATGACACTAAGTTAAGAAGATCGTGCGAAATTAGTTTAACGTCCCACGATTATGCGTTGTAGGGTAAAGGAAACGAATGACTAATAAAAGTGAATACTTTTGAAAGAATTGGTGGAATGAGAATGTAACGGAAGACACAGGAGAGTCTCAAGAGAACTTATTGACACAATTTTGTCCACGACATACTCTCTTATCATGGGATAAAATCAGGGGTCTATCACACGACAGATGAGCGCTCTAGCACTATGCTATGTGGTTTAGTATTTGTTAAGAACGCCTATTGTTAATCGTAACCTTCATCGAAATAGCGAGGATATATTTTAAAAGAGTTAATGAATACGTGATATACATGCAAACTGATATGTCTATATGTAGTTCATTTTTTATATAAAGCATACTATTAAAATTCCATATTTTGGACTTACGATTAGGGATGCGCACGAGTCGAGACATGTCTCGAATCTCGACTCGACTCGACTCGAATTCGAGTCGAGATTCGAGTCGAGACACACTTTGTAAAATTCGAGACGAGTCGAGACAAACGTGTTTCTCGACTCGAATTTTCGAGTCGAAACACGAGTCGAGTCGAGCCAGCTCATAAAAATCTCGACTCGACTCGAATGTCTCGAAAATTTTTCTAAAACTTTTAATATTATTATGAAGAAATTATTCACTCAGGAACAGCCTTGAAACCAATTCCAGCATTTATTACTTTAGAAAGGTACAGAACGCATAAATTTAATAGTTAATCTTCCGAGATCAAGATTTAATTTTCAGCTCAATTCAGTTAATTAAAACTAGTAATTAATGTCGTGATATTTGATTGTACTTCAAATATAATAATAATAATAATAATAATAATAATAATAATAATAATAATAATAATAATAATAATAATAATAATAATAATAATTGATTATCTAGTTTGTATAAAACTATTATCCGTAGCCTGTATCTAGTCTGTATAAGAACATTGCAATAAAGTGAACATCATAAATTCTCTGAATGAGCAATTGGCAGTCTATAGTAATTTAGCATAGTTATAACTATTGTGTTTTTATTTCCATGAACGCCCTAGGGCTACATAACTTCTGGACAGGGCCGGATTTAGGGGGGTGCAAAGGTGCACCCTACCCCTCCTTTGTTGTAAATATACCTATCTAAAATGAGAAGCTAGCAGTAAAAATACCGCGATACTGGCGTGTTGTGAATGGGCCACTGGTGTACCGCGAGGATATCAAAACAAAATTATTAATTCTATAGCAATCAAATTGCAAAACGTAGGGGAAAATGTATATTTGTATTGCACATTACTATCAACCTCTACTATGAATATACAATTTTAAGTTTCATGCCGTGTTACTTTTCTGTACATTTCTAATGTTGAAAAAAGTATTTGTTATTGTTATGACCATTATTGCTTCTTTATCGTTACAGACTATTTCGTAACTTGAAAATTTAAAATATTATTCAATCCTTTCGATAAATTATTTACATTTGTGTTTTAAAAGTAAAATAGATTTATTTGTTCGTTCGTTATTTAATGATCTTCATTCTTAGTAAAAGGTTGGATACAGTTTTCGAAAGAGTAAGCGTATTTTTAATAACCTGAGTCCAACATTTCATTGCAGTTGTTTTCTCCTTTTAAATTAGAATGAAAAATAAGCATATTGATTTACCACGAGGAAAACCCAGTGATCGAGCTTTCTTCTCTGTGCGAAGGAGATAAGTAATCAAAGAAAAAAATACCAGTGTGTTTTATATTTACAAATAATATCTATAAGTGTGCCGCAAGAATTCATGTTACACCCGTAGTGTGCTGCAAGTTGAAAAAGGTTGGGAAACGCTGGTTTAGAGGAAAGAATAATTGGTACACTCCCTCCTCCCTGCTCTCTCTCTGCCTAGTATATTTTCTTTATTTTATTGTCTCCGAAACACCATTCCAGACAAATGCTTTTCGGTAGAAAAGTTAGAAACAAATCATCCCGCTCTTGGACAAAGTGGGCAACATGCGGTAGTCAGGTCAATGAACCTGCTTTGGAAATTTTCGTGCAATTTAGGTTACTGAGAGGGTGTAGTTTCTTCAACTATGCCGCCTTCTACTATGGCACGTGCCATAAATAAGTCATCGTCTGATCGTATGGGATCGATCTGACCGCTAGTTGTCCTTGCCTGACATCTGTTTCATATTCATATTAGCCAGTGACAGCGATAAAGGGCGCGCATACCCTGGGGTGCGGGGGAGCATACTTGAGGGGGCCTCTACAACGTACCCTCAGCAAGGCACCTTTTACTTGTCATTTATAATTTTAATGCATTTTGAAAGCGTTTCTACACAGCTTATAATTAATTCTAACAGTTTCACAGAATTAAACCAGTTGAGAATGCTCCATGCGAATTGCCAGAACGAACTTAAGAATGGAGATATGGAGCGGGAAGGAAAACTGTCATTGTTCCTACCTCGCAAAAATTAGTAAAATATTATTTCTCTATGACTTACAGTTCTCGAGATATGGCTGCTTAAATATCTAGAAATTTGAACTTTTTGGCCAGTGTTTGGGGAACGGTGGCCAGTTGGCCAGTAGACAGTTAATCAGTGGACACTGGTTATTATTTGGTATTAAAATGTTCACCACCCTCTTAGGTATTGATCAACACCAATATGATCTCTCTACAACTTACGGCTCCCAAGCTATGGCTCGTTAAATATCTAGAAATTGGCCATTTTTGGCCAACATTACGGGAACGGTAAGTCATAGAGAGATGATATTGGTGTTAATCAATACCTAAGAGAAAGGTAAACAATTTGGTACCGATATTAATTCGTGGCCACTGGCCAAACCAGTGGCCAGTTGGCCAGTGGCCACCGGTTACTATTTGGTACCAAAAAGTTCACCATCTTCTTAGGTATTGATCAACATCAATGTCATCTCTCTACAACTTATGGTCCCTGAGCTATGGCTCCTTAAATAGGTAGAAATTGGCCATTTTTGGCCAATATCACGGGAACGGTAAGTCATAGAGAGATGATATTGGTGTTAGTCAATACCTAAGAGGATGGTATGCATTTTAATACCGATATTAATTGGTGACCACTATACAACTGGCCATTGGCCAAACTAGTGGCCAATTGGCCAGTGTTAATCGGTTACTATTTGGTACCAAAATGTTCACCATCCTCTTAGGTAATGAACAACATCAATGTGATCTCTCTGTGACTTATGGTTCCCGAAATATGGCTCCTTAAATCTCTGGAAGTCGGCTATTTTTTGGCCAATATCTTGGGAACGGTAAGAGTGACGCGAAAAATTTAATCACTTTTTCTGATAGTTTTTGAAGCTCTATCAAATACACGGTACAAAATTGAAAAATCGCAAATAACAGACAGACGGACAGACAGACAGACAGATACACAGACGTAGAGAATTCAGTATCGAACTTTTTAAGTTCGTTGATAATGAAGTAATAATTAAAATCAAATAATGAGGAATGACTGTGAACATGAATGTCAGGTTCCTGTTTGCGATTTTCCAAAGATTTTATTTTCCATTGTAATATTTGCATATTATTATGTTAGTCTATAATGCCATATTTTCGATATCGTGTATCTTAGACTAGAATTACAGTGTATTACAATAAATTATCGTATTTACCAGAAATATCTTCCAAGAAAATAATTCGAGATATAACAACTTGTTATTTGAAGAAGACAGTTGCTTACTGACAAGGGAGTGGCTCCACTAAGATCCGAACGAGACAATTGTGTTCGCATTGGATATGTTATAACTAGACGAATCCCGAAGTTATACGTGTCACCGGGCGGGATATCGTGAGTTACAACATATTCAACGAACTTAAAAAGTTCGTTACTGACTTCTCTATTTTGTACACTGCATTAGATAGAGCATCAAAAACTATCAGACAAAATGATTAAATTTTTCGCGTCAATCTAACCGTTCGCAAGATAGTGGCCAAAAAATGACCGATTTACAGAAATTTAAGCAGCCATATCTTGGGAACAGTAAGTCATAGAGAGATCATATTGGTGTTGATCAATATCTAAAAGGATGGTGAACATTTTGGTACCAAATAGTAACCGGTAGTCACTGTCCAACTGGCCAGTGGTTTGGTCAATGGCCAGTTGGCCAGTGGCCACCAAATAATATCAGAACAAAAATGTTTAACATTCTATTAGGGATTGATTACCACCAATATCATATCTCTATGGCTTACCGTTCCCGTGATATTGGCCAAAAACATGGCCAATTTCTAAATATTTAAAAAGCCATAGCTAGGAAATTACCTGCTAGAATAGTTTGAACCGAGTCGTTTGTTCGGAAACGATTGGGTAAATGGAAAACTCGGTGAACATGTATCCCATCATTTTCAAGGCCACACTTTTTGGGGGTAAAAAGTTTGCCCCAGGGTTCCCCGCAGGGCCCCAGACGGGATCCAACTAAAAAGTTTCAAATGGCAAGAGGGTTAAGTAGCACATCGTTTGAAATCTGTTGTAAAATGAAGGAAAATGGAGCAAGTCTCGACTCTCTACGACAACCCTGTGCAAAATGGCGGCGGGTCAAAATGAAAACAAAAACTTAATTGAGAAGTCCACGGCCACTCGTATAAATCGAAAATGGTGAGACAAATGTAAAAACAAGAAAGGACGTGTGGCATTACGAAATCGAGCTAAAGAGAATTTCACAGTAAATATCAAGCTCAAGCTCGAATTAGTGAGAAACTTGACTAGTGTGATCCTCATTGAGATTAGCGAACGCGAGCTCCATTGAGGATAGAGAGCATGAGCCCAAGTGAGTCACGGTTGCAAAATTACCAATTTTACTTCTTTCTTTCTTTCTTTCTTTCTTTCTTTCTTTTCTTTTCTTTTCTTTTTTTTTCCTACTCCAATGCGTAAGGTTTATGAACAGCAGAAGTGCTTGCTAGAAAGACTTTAATTAGCATTGCTTGAATTATCCATAGACTAGGAACTGCTTAGATATCTAATGCAACTTACGTTCGCATTTTAACAATTCAGGTTGTAATAAAAACCTTGAATACTGAGCAGATGAGCACGCAGAATGTTTTGTTTGGGTGTATTTCTAATATGCAATTAATTCTTCGTAAACAAATACAACTCTATAGTATCTGAAGCGGCTTGAGTTGGATTGAATGAAAACGTGAACATGTATTCGAACTGCGCAATGTATTGTTAATTATCATGAACTGGAACAATTAGAAAAAAAATGGAAGCGCGACTGATGAAATCCAAACATCAAAATTTCACAAGGCATGGTCAAAGCTCACACCTCAAAGACCAGAAAAAAAGATTGCCCCATCAACTAATCGTTGTCTTGTCCAAGTCAGTTGCTTCTTTTCATTGTGAAATTTCCTGCAAGTTAATCAGAATGTTGAAAATTTCCTACATTTTAAATTTATTTAGTATGTACTGATCAGTCAGAACATTATGACTACCAACCTACTATCGATATAATTTCTGTCCAGGCGATATCTGTGTTACCTGCCGACGAATGCCTGCTAGTCAGTCACGCGTACGGAGCATGCAGTATCAGTGAGAGTGCTGGCCGTGTGTAGAATGGGGAAGGCGCGCGATCTGAGTTTGACCGAGGGGAGGTTGTAATGGCCCGCAGACTCGGCAGGAGAATTTCGGAAACTGCAGGACTTGTCGGATGTTCAAGGAGTGCTGTGGTGAGTGTCTTCAACAAATCGCGAAACCAAGGGAAAACGACGTCCATTACAGATGTCGGACGTCATAGGCTGGGCAGACTGGTAAAACAAGACAGGCAGCGAACTGTGGCAGAACTAACATCATCCTTTATTACTGGGCAAAGTACAAGTGCGTTTGAACACACAGTGCACCGAACACCCCTAACGATGGGCCTCCGAAGCCCATGTCCCATCTATGTGCGAATGTTAACACCACGACATTGTCACTGTGCCAAGGTTTAATGACGGTGGTCATGTGTTCATTTCAGTCGTAGTTGCCGGAGCGTTGCATTGTCTGATGAATCCCAATACCTTCTTCATCATGACGATGGGAGGGTGCGGATCCGTCGTGTTTCAAGAGAACAGTTCTTTGACACCTGTACTGCGGGACGGAGACAAGCTGGCGGTGGGTTAATTATTCTCCGGAAAACATTCACGTGAGCATCCATGTGTCTAGTGAAGGTCGAGCAAGGCACCATGACGGCCAAGGCGTATCACACACTGCTTGCAGACGACGACCATGTTTCCCAACGGTAGTTACATTTTTCGAAAAGATAATGCACCATATCACAAGGCCAGGATTGTGATGGAGTGGTTCGAGGAACACAGGGGCAAGTTCCAAGTGATGTGCTGGCCGGCCAACTCGCCTGATCTGAACCTAATCGAATACAAATGGGATGTGATTGAACACGACTTCAGAGCGCATCGCCCCTCTCCCTGGAATTTACGGGAATTAGATGACCTGTGTGCAAGGGCGCCGATCCTGGGGGGCCGAGGGGGCCCGGACACTCCCAAAGCTCATGTGAGCCCCCGCATTGTATTTATGAATATACAATATTTGGCATAATTTGAATACAATTTGTCTTAAAATCCTCATATATATGCCTTCTGCATCTGAATGCCCCCCTCCACATTTACAGAAAAATCGGCGCCCTTGCCTATGTGTACCAATCAGTAGTAGAAAATGGATCGATCTGGCTCAGCGTTTAACAACTCACAAGCCCCTGGGAAAATGACCACCGTGCACCGTGAGCCCACGGTCTTTTACGACCTCCATTTTAGGGGTGAATTTATTCCCTTTTATGAGCACTTTTAAGGGGGTGTACTCGTTCTCTTTTACAAGCAGATTTTAAGGGGTGATCTCGTTCCCTTTTATGAGCATATTTTTCAACCCCTATTTTAACATAGCAGAAATTACACTGAGACTATGAACATACAGCAGAACAGATAACACATAAGAGTACATAACATAACAAGGGTGAACTCGTTCTCTTTTATGAGCATATTTTTCAACCCCTATTTTAACATAGGAGATAACACATAAGATTACGAACACATACAAGAGAAGATAACACATAACACTACGTAACACACAGCAGAACAGATAATACATAGCACAGCTAATAAAAGAACATGGCATATTTTCCAACCCTTATTTTAAGATAACAGAAATTACACTGAGACTATGAACACACAGCAGAGCATAAGAGTACGTAACACACAAGGGTGTATTCGTTCTCTTTTATGAGGATATTTTCCAACCCCTATTTCAACATGACAGAGACTACGAAACATGGCGGACATAGCACAGGGGGTGTATTCATTTTCTCCACCCCTAATTGAACATAGCAGAAATTACACTGAGAGTACGTAACACACAAAAACCTCCATTTTAGGGGTGGACTCGTTCTCAATTACTTTTCCAACCCCTATTTTAACATAGCAGAAATTACACTGAGACTATGAACATACAGCAGAGCAGATAACAAACACAACCACCTCCATTTTAGGGGTGTATTCATTCCCTTTTATGAGCATATTTTTCAACCCCCTATTATAACATAGCACAGATTACATAGCAGAGCTAATACAAGAGTATGGCTTATTTTTCAACCCTTATTTTACCATCACAGAGACTAGGAAACATAGCGGACATAGCACAGAGGGTGTATTCATTTTCTCCACCCCTAATTGAACATAGCAGAAATTACACTGAGACTACGAACACACAGCAGACCAGAGAATACATCAAATTCATTCCCTTTTATGAGTACATTTTAAGGGTGTACTCGTTCTCTTTTATAATTACTTTTTCAACCCCTATTTTAAGACAATGAATACCTATGTAACATAGCGATTCGATACGCTCTTTGAACCGTTTTGGATGAAACTCAGCATATGGGGGTTTTCGACCATGCTGATTACAAATATCATACTTATTTTTACCTGGGTCCTATAGTTTATGTGGCATACGCCCTTTCTATGACAATTTTAACCGATTTGGATGAAACTCAGCATATGGGGGTTTTCGACCATGCTGATTACAAATATCATACTTATTTTTACCTGGGTCTGATAGTTTATGTGGCATACGCCCTTTCTATGACACTTAAAACCTAATAACTCAAAAACGAAGCAACGTATTGAGATGGTATTTCCACATTTAGTAATCGACCACCAACTACTACAAGTTCCAAAATAGTGGCCATCGAGGTCAAAGGTCAACATACTTAAAACCTAATAACACGAAAACTGAGCCACATATTGAGGTGCTGTTTCCAAATCTAGTAACTGGTCATCAACTACTACAAGTTCCAAAATAATGATCGTCGGGGTCAAAGGTCAACATACTTAAAACCTAATAACTCGACAACTGAGCCATATATTGAGGTGCTGTTTCCAAATCTAGTAATTGGTCATCAGGTACCACATGTCCCAAAATAATGTCCACCGAGGTCAAAGGTTAAAATACTTAAAACCTAATAACTCGAAAATGGATCCACATATTGAGGTGCTGTTTCCAAATCTAGTAACTGGTCATCAACTACTACAATTTCCAAAATAATGATCATCGAGGTCAAAGGTCAACATACTTAAAACCTAATAACACGAAAACTGAGCCACATATTGAGATGCTCGGTCACCAACTACTACAAGTTCCAAAATACTGATCATCAAGGTCAAAGGTCAACATACTTAAAAACTAATGACTCGAAAACTGAGCAAAATATTGAGCTGCTGTTTCCACATTTAGTAATCGGTCACCAAAGACCACATGTCTCAAAAGTGTCAACCATCGAGGTCAAACTCGAAAACGGAGCCAAATATTGAGGTTGTGTTTCCACATTTAGTAATAGTTCATCAATCACTGCAAGTTCCAAAATAATGACCATCGAGAGCTTGTAAACGGAGCAACGGATAAATTTTGTACAAAGCAGAAAAAGTGAAGGAGGAATAAATTTGAGTGGCCTATTGAATTTTGGACCAACGAGAAATGTCATTTTTTCTAGACCATGTTCTAATATTTAAACAAACGAAGGGGTGAATTTGAGTGACCTATTCAATTTTGCATCAACGAGAAATAATTGCGTATTTTAAACAAACAATCGGATAAATTTAACCGGCTCAGAAGTTCAATACTATTTTGTACTCTTGAGTGAGCTTTCCAATTTTGTAGCAAGAAGGACCATTTTTTAAACTAACTCAGAATTTCATTTCATTTTTGTAATACTCAAATTTGGATGGAGTGTTTAGTTTTGTACGAACCAGAAAAATTTGATTGGATTATTTCCTTAGGTACCAACTGGAAAAAGTGAAGAAGAGCTACTTTAACTAGCTCATTATGTACTGTTTAAAGAAACGAAAATTGACCATTATGTAACTTTTGAACTACTGAAATGTTCTATTTTTGTATCAATCAGAAAAAAACGAAGAAGAGCCATTTTAACAAGTTCATAATTTCGATGTTCTACTTTTTATACCAACGAGAAAAAGTGAACTAGCTGAATATTTAAATATACGAAAGAATAAATTTCGGTGACCTAATCAGTTTTGTACTAAGCAGAAAAAAGCGAAGAAAGTAAAATTTAAATAGCTCAGTATTTATAACGAAGGAATAAATTTGGGTGTTCTACAGAAGAAAACGGGGAAGGGCCATTTTATTTAATTTTGTAGTACTCAAAATATACAAAGATATAAATTTGTGTGACCCATTCAGTTTTGTACTAAGCAGAAAATTTGTTGGTTTTTGTGCTCTACAAATAAACAGAGGAAAAGCAAAGAGAGACCATTTTATGTGTCTTTTGTAACGAAGAAACAAATTTGAAGGAGGTTCATTTTAACTAACTGAGAATTTCTGTACCTTTTTGTACTATTTAAACAAACGATGGGATAAATTTGAGTGACCTGTTTTTTGTACTAACCAGAAAAATCGAAGAAGGTCCAATTTAGCTAACTCAGAATTTATGTACCTTTTGTACTAGCCCAATGAACGAAAGAAAAGCAAAAAGAGTCCTTTTTAACTAGCGCAGAATTTATGTAAGAATAATTTCGATGTTCTACTTTTTATACCAACGAGAAAAAATGAACTAGCTGAATATACGAAAGAATAAATTTAAGTGATCTATTCCATTTTGTACCAAGGAGAAATGCCATTTTTATCTAGCTTAGAATTTCTAGTGCATGTTGTATTATTTAAACAAAACGAAGGGCTAAATTTGAGAAAGCGAACATGAACCATTTTACTCAAATTTGACCATTATGTAACTTTTGAAATACTGAAATGTTCTATTTTTGTATCAATCAGAAAAACCCGAAGAAGAATCATTTTAACAACTTCATAATTTCGATGTTCTACTTTTTATACCAACGAGAAAAAAATGAACTAGCTGAATATACGAAAGAATAAATTTAAGTGACCTATTCAATTTTGTACCAATGAGAAATGTCATTTTTAACTGGTTCAGAATTTTACTACTCAAATAAACAATGGAATATTGTACCATTTTGGAGTTTTATAATTTGTGTCAACTTCAACAAACAAAAGGAAAAAGCAAAAAAAGGATCATTTTAACTAGTCTAATAAACGAAGGCATAAATATGAGTGAGCTATTTAATTTTGTAGCTGAGTATTTTAACGAAAGAACAAAATTGTACTAATCAGAAAAAGCGAAGAAGACCCATTTTAACTAACTGAGAATTTCTGTACCTTTTTGTACTATTTAAACAAACGATGGGATAAATTTGAGTGACCTGTTTTTTGTACTAACCAGAAAAATCGAAGAAGGTACCTTTGTACTAGCCCAATGAACGAAAGAGCAAATTTGGGTGTTCTATTTCTTTTTTTACCAACGAGAATCATTTTTAACTGACTTAGAATTTTATGCCTTTTTGAAAAATTTGTATCAAATCGAAAAAAGCAAGGAAATACCATTTTAAATAGCTCAGCATGTTATAGCTTTTTGTGTTTTTGGTCTACCCAATTTAAACAAACAAAGGAATAAATTTGAGTGACCTATTGAAGAATGAATAAATTTTGTTTGCAATTAACAAAGCGGAGAAGGTCTACTTTCTGTACCAACCATAGAAAAACAAATTTGTTTGAGCTATTCACTTTTATAGCAAGCAGAAAAAGCACGAAAAAAAAGGGAAGAAGGTTCATTATAACAAGCTAGGTATTTTTATACCATTTTGTATTACTCTATTTCATTTTTGTAACAATTAGAAGAAAAGAGCTCAGAATTTTAAACCTTTGTGGTGTTACATTTTGTATATGTTTGTGTCATTCAGAGAACAATTTAAATTGACTCTCCCTGACAATTCAGTTGCCAGAGTCCAATGTTTGTATTATTACAATAGTACAAATTGATCCAGTTAACAGTTCAAGTTCTTCTATTCTTACACAATCAAATGCATATGCTACAGTGGACTCAGTGTTCATTTACAGAATTAAATAATTGTTTATCTTTCTCTAAAAACAATTCTACTATTTTGTTAATATAATAATCACACTCTGTAATGTATTCATATACCAGATTAAATTTTTTCTCCAAAGTATAAGTGTTCTTAATATTACAACTTTTAAAATGCTTCTTTAAATAAAGTTTATAGATTTTCTCTCTCATTTCACGTTTAATCAAGATTGTTCACACCTTTTGTAATAATTCGTAATCATACTGCAGCAAACAGTTGTGATCTTTTTCATTCTCATTATGTTTAGAACATGCGTCACATAATAATACTGAATTTGGTGTATACTCATTAAATAATTGTATAATACATGTATCACTAATAGTTTCACTAATACACTCGCACTCATTAGCTTCCAATTCAAAACAGGTAATATTTGAAACACTGTCATCATCACTTTCCGGGAGTATTTCATCATTATATCTATTATAGCGTCTAAAATAATACACTTCTTCTATTTCTTGTGTTGGATATATGATTCTCACTTTATCACGTAATTCATCTGGCAAATCGGGGTCATACGGCTGGATTAACAGTATAGGTTTCTCGTTTTCACGCTGAATTTCTTTTTCTCGAGGTGAAACATAAACAATCTCCGTGCTAGTCATTTTTCTGCTCTTCAGCAAAAAAACCAATCAAATAAATAATTTTATATATCTACAATTTCAAGCATTCTATGCATTCTCCGTGTTTAATAACATGTTTCAAAACAATACATACTCCATAAACTTATATTCCATTATAATAAAATACATAAATGCAAAAAATATATATTTGACTTTTTGACTTAGACGAGGAAAAAAGTTTTAAAAAATAATTGAATCGTTGAGCAATACGCAGTACCTTAGGACCCTAACTGCAGCAACATGGAACTTTGAAAACTTCTGCTGTGATTCAAAATGGTCAAGTATGCTGTTACGCAAATTGCTATGTAGTCTGTTCTACACAATTATTACTCAACTCTGGTTTGTTAAATCTCACGTTCAATATTTTATGAGCCTTTCTTAGTGACGGGAGAGGCAATTTAAATTGTTCTCTGGATGACACAAAAATAATACAAAATGTAGCATCACAAAGGTATAACATTCTGAGCTTTTCTTCTGATTGTTACACAAATGAAATAGACCACCCGTAATACAAAATGGTATAAAAATACCTAGCTTGTTATAATGAACCTTCTTCCCTTTTTTTTCGTGCTTTTTCTGCTTGCTATAAAAGTGAATAGCTCAAACAAATTTGTTTTTCTATGGTTGGTACAGAAAGTAGACCTTCTCCGCTTTTTTAATTGCAAACAAAATTTATTCATTCTTCAATAGGTCACTCAAATTTATTCCTTTGTTTGTTTAAATTGGGTAGACCAAAAACACAAAAAGCTATAACATGCTGAGCTATTTAAAATGGTATTTCCTTGCTTTTTTCGATTTGATACAAATTTTTCAAAAAGGCATAAAATTCTAAGTCAGTTAAAAATGATTCTCGTTGGTAAAAAAAGAAATAGAACACCCAAATTTGCTCTTTCGTTCATTGGGCTAGTACAAAGGTACCTTCTTCGATTTTTCTGGTTAGTACAAAAAACAGGTCACTCAAATTTATCCCATCGTTTGTTTAAATAGTACAAAAAGGTACAGAAATTCTCAGTTAGTTAAAATGGGTCTTCTTCGCTTTTTCTGATTAGTACAATTTTGTTCTTTCGTTAAAATACTCAGCTACAAAATTAAATAGCTCACTCATATTTATGCCTTCGTTTATTAGACTAGTTAAAATGATCCTTTTTTTGCTTTTTCCTTTTGTTTGTTGAAGTTGACACAAATTATAAAACTCCAAAATGGTACAATATTCCATTGTTTATTTGAGTAGTAAAATTCTGAACCAGTTAAAAATGACATTTCTCATTGGTACAAAATTGAATAGGTCACTTAAATTTATTCTTTCGTATATTCAGCTAGTTCATTTTTTTCTCGTTGGTATAAAAAGTAGAACATCGAAATTATGAAGTTGTTAAAATGATTCTTCTTCGGGTTTTTCTGATTGATACAAAAATAGAACATTTCAGTATTTCAAAAGTTACATAATGGTCAAATTTGAGTAAAATGGTTCATGTTCGCTTTCTCAAATTTAGCTCTTCGTTTTGTTTAAATAATACAACATGCACTAGAAATTCTAAGCTAGATAAAAATGGCATTTCTCCTTGGTACAAAATGGAATAGATCACTTAAATTTATTCTTTCGTATATTCAGCTAGTTCATTTTTTCTCGTTGGTATAAAAAGTAGAACATCGAAATTATTCTTACATAAATTCTGCGCTAGTTAAAAAGGACTCTTTTTGCTTTTCTTTCGTTCATTGGGCTAGTACAAAAGGTACATAAATTCTGAGTTAGCTAAATTGGACCTTCTTCGATTTTTCTGGTTAGTACAAAAAACAGGTCACTCAAATTTATCCCATCGTTTGTTTAAATAGTACAAAAAGGTACAGAAATTCTCAGTTAGTTAAAATGAACCTCCTTCAAATTTGTTTCTTCGTTACAAAAGACACATAAAATGGTCTCTCTTTGCTTTTCCTCTGTTTATTTGTAGAGCACAAAAACCAACAAATTTTCTGCTTAGTACAAAACTGAATGGGTCACACAAATTTATATCTTTGTATATTTTGAGTACTACAAAATTAAATAAAATGGCCCTTCCCCGTTTTCTTCTGTAGAACACCCAAATTTATTCCTTCGTTATAAATACTGAGCTATTTAAATTTTACTTTCTTCGCTTTTTTCTGCTTAGTACAAAACTGATTAGGTCACCGAAATTTATTCTTTCGTATATTTAAATATTCAGCTAGTTCACTTTTTCTCGTTGGTATAAAGAGTAGAACATCGAAATTATGAACTTGTTAAAATGGCTCTTCTTCGTTTTTTTCTGATTGATACAAAAATAGAACATTTCAGTAGTTCAAAAGTTACATAATGGTCAATTTTCGTTTCTTTAAACAGTACATAATGAGCTAGTTAAAGTAGCTCTTCTTCACTTTTTCCAGTTGGTACCTAAGGAAATAATCCAATCAAATTTTTCTGGTTCGTACAAAACTAAACACTCCATCCAAATTTGAGTATTACAAAAATGAAATGAAATTCTGAGTTAGTTTAAAAAATGGTCCTTCTTGCTACAAAATTGGAAAGCTCACTCAAGAGTACAAAATAGTATTGAACTTCTGAGCCGGTTAAATTTATCCGATTGTTTGTTTAAAATACGCAATTATTTCTCGTTGATGCAAAATTGAATAGGTCACTCAAATTCACCCCTTCGTTTGTTTAAATATTAGAACATGGTCTAGAAAAAATGACATTTCTCGTTGGTCCAAAATTCAATAGGCCACTCAAATTTATTCCTCCTTCACTTTTTCTGCTTTGTACAAAATTTATCCGTTGCTCCGTTTACAAGCTCTCGATGGTCATTATTTTGGAACTTGCAGTGATTGATGAACTATTACTAAATGTGGAAACACAACCTCAATATTTGGCTCCGTTTTCGAGTTTGACCTCGATGGTTGACACTTTTGAGACATGTGGTCTTTGGTGACCGATTACTAAATGTGGAAACAGCAGCTCAATATTTTGCTCAGTTTTCGAGTCATTAGTTTTTAAGTATGTTGACCTTTGACCTTGATGATCAGTATTTTGGAACTTGTAGTAGTTGGTGACCGAGCATCTCAATATGTGGCTCAGTTTTCGTGTTATTAGGTTTTAAGTATGTTGACCTTTGACCTCGATGATCATTATTTTGGAAATTGTAGTAGTTGATGACCAGTTACTAGATTTGGAAACAGCACCTCAATATGTGGATCCATTTTCGAGTTATTAGGTTTTAAGTATTTTAACCTTTGACCTCGGTGGACATTATTTTGGGACATGTGGTACCTGATGACCAATTACTAGATTTGGAAACAGCACCTCAATATATGGCTCAGTTGTCGAGTTATTAGGTTTTAAGTATGTTGACCTTTGACCCCGACGATCATTATTTTGGAACTTGTAGTAGTTGATGACCAGTTACTAGATTTGGAAACAGCACCTCAATATGTGGCTCAGTTTTCGTGTTATTAGGTTTTAAGTATGTTGACCTTTGACCTCGATGGCCACTATTTTGGAACTTGTAGTAGTTGGTGGTCGATTACTAAATGTGGAAATACCATCTCAATACGTTGCTTCGTTTTTGAGTTATTAGGTTTTAAGTGTCATAGAAAGGGCGTATGCCACATAAACTATCAGACCCAGGTAAAAATAAGTATGATATTTGTAATCAGCATGGTCGAAAACCCCCATATGCTGAGTTTCATCCAAATCGGTTAAAATTGTCATAGAAAGGGCGTATGCCACATAAACTATAGGACCCAGGTAAAAATAAGTATGATATTTGTAATCAGCATGGTCGAAAACCCCCATATGCTGAGTTTCATCCAAAACGGTTCAAAGAGCGTATCGAATCGCTATGTTACATAGGTATTCATTGTCTTAAAATAGGGGTTGAAAAAGTAATTATAAAAGAGAACGAGTACACCCTTAAAATGTACTCATAAAAGGGAATGAATTTGATGTATTCTCTGGTCTGCTGTGTGTTCGTAGTCTCAGTGTAATTTCTGCTATGTTCAATTAGGGGTGGAGAAAATGAATACACCCTCTGTGCTATGTCCGCTATGTTTCCTAGTCTCTGTGATGGTAAAATAAGGGTTGAAAAATAAGCCATACTCTTGTATTAGCTCTGCTATGTAATCTGTGCTATGTTATAATAGGGGGTTGAAAAATATGCTCATAAAAGGGAATGAATACACCCCTAAAATGGAGGTGGTTGTGTTTGTTATCTGCTCTGCTGTATGTTCATAGTCTCAGTGTAATTTCTGCTATGTTAAAATAGGGGTTGGAAAAGTAATTGAGAACGAGTCCACCCCTAAAATGGAGGTTTTTGTGTGTTACGTACTCTCAGTGTAATTTCTGCTATGTTCAATTAGGGGTGGAGAAAATGAATACACCCCCTGTGCTATGTCCGCCATGTTTCGTAGTCTCTGTCATGTTGAAATAGGGGTTGGAAAATATCCTCATAAAAGAGAACGAATACACCCTTGTGTGTTACGTACTCTTATGCTCTGCTGTGTGTTCATAGTCTCAGTGTAATTTCTGTTATCTTAAAATAAGGGTTGGAAAATATGCCATGTTCTTTTATTAGCTGTGCTATGTATTATCTGTTCTGCTGTGTGTTACGTAGTGTTATGTGTTATCTTCTCTTGTATGTGTTCGTAATCTTATGTGTTATCTCCTATGTTAAAATAGGGGTTGAAAAATATGCTCATAAAAGAGAACGAGTTCACCCTTGTTATGTTATGTACTCTTATGTGTTATCTGTTCTGCTGTATGTTCATAGTCTCAGTGTAATTTCTGCTATGTTAAAATAGGGGTTGAAAAATATGCTCATAAAAGGGAACGAGATCACCCCTTAAAATCTGCTTGTAAAAGAGAACGAGTACACCCCCTTAAAAGTGCTCATAAAAGGGAATAAATTCACCCCTAAAATGGAGGTCGTAAAAGACCGTGGGCTCACGGTGCACGGTGGTCATTTTCCCAGGGGCTTGTGAGTTGTTAAACGCTGAGCCAGATCGATCCATTTTCTACTACTCCAATCAACTCTCTCCAGTGACCTTTCAAGGGTCATTGCGTCCATGCCAAGACGCATCGCCATTGTTATCCGTGCCAAAGTTGGACACACTGACAATAAGGTAGGTAGTCATAATATTCTTGCTGATTTGTGTGTATATTTTAACTCATATATTTTGTCTCGACTCGAATTTCGAGACGTCTCGACTCGAATTCGAGTCGAGTCGAGACAGAGTCTGTCGAGTCGAGACACGAGTCGAGACAGAAACATATTTTCGAGTCGAGACACGAGTCGAGACAACATTTTCTCGAGACGAGTCGAGACAGGCTTAAATCTCGACTCGACTCGACTCGAACGCATCCCTACTTACGATTCTTATTTTTCTTCGTGGTTTGTCTCTGTTTAGTCATCACTTAATCTAGACATGCTTTGAGTCTACCTTTCGTTACAGTTGAATTCCTGATGACTAAACTAACTCCATGACCTATGGAACCTGGAGGTTTAAGTCCACGTTCATAAAACCTCTCCATTGACTTCTGTCTTTAGCCAACTGGATCCAGATTCTACTTTGTATTTCTATCTCTGCGAGATCCATCTTCGTATTATCTTCCCACCTGTACCTAGATCTTCCGAACTCCTGGCGACACTTATGTAAATTATAGAAGACCTTTTAGTGTTTACATTACCTATTCAAATCAAGACTTACAAATTGAAATGTAATACGTAAAAGTATGTTTAAATTATCTTCTTTGATATTGAGAGCAGATGGACTTTAAAAAAAAAATAGCAAAAGGGAGACAGAAAGACAATAAAAGAAAATATAATATAAAAGATACAAATGTGTTTCGTATGTCTTTGAATTTGAATAGGATTGTGTGTGATATCTCTGGAAAGATCACAGGAAGAATCAGATCTATAACGAGGAAATGTGTTTCTAACGTAAGACATTCTTTTACAAAAGATTTTTTTTTTAAAAGGGAACCATTGCAGTAAGGAAGGGAACTTTTTAGGGGTAAAGATTGTGCAGGAGACTACAACGGGCTGAAGAGGAAATGCGAGTAAGGTCTCCACACTCACAGATGGTGCTTTTTGATGCAGATGCCACTGATGGGGACCTCTTCAATCAACAGACTACATCTGACGCCAAAGTGCTATGTCGAAGGGGAAGGAAAGTGACATTATTTTATCTAGGGAGGTGGATGGATACTTTTTGATGGTATGAGACGTGGTGGTGGTGGTGGTGGTTTGTGGTTTTTGATGTTGTATTTTATCACGTTAACTCGAAAGAAATATACATCGCAAGTTATGCTTCTGTTGCTGGAAGAAACGAGTGACCTGGCTTTGAGGGCACAAATACAATTAGGAACATACTGCTACAGTCATTTTATTTTATACCATGATGTTAGGTATCCAAATCAATAAAATTAACTATATATATATAATGATATTTTGTTAATACCAAAAGAGGTAGTAGATGGGTTAAGATTGGGATTTAGCCAAATATTTGGTCATTGAGAAGATATATTCACCAGAGACGTTATCGTAGTGCAGTATCCTATTCTTGACACACCAGAAAACCGGCCTCTAGGAGCGAACGTTTTCACATAATCGCTCGAGAACAGCTTTATAGTGTGACTTTTTAATTACCTGCTTCGTTCGAGAGTATTCGTGGTGTGCACAATACCAGTGGAATAATAATAATAAAACTCTTACAAACATCGTTACCAGATTCGAACGACTTTGTCTTGCTTGTGTCACTGGTGCTAAACTTGGACCTTTTCACTGTTACGATTGCACTTTAGTTCCCGATAATAATTTTTCCGTTTTAAAGCATAATAATATCATGCACACACGCTACTCTAATTTTTTCTCAGTTATCACACTCATAAGATTATAGATGTTAAAAAAAAAAATTAAGAAAATTTGCTAAGATCCGACACAAATGAAATGAATATTCTTAAGAAAACACGAGGAAGAGAACGACATAATTCACTTAAAAAAATAAAGAATCTGTCAGCAAGAAGAAATTACTGTATATTCTAATAATGGAAGAGATATTGTAAAACGGCTTGGGTAAGAAAAAGAATTGTACCGTGTTACGCAAAAAGTAAGTGATATTTTCGTAATTTTAATTAAATATTAACTATTAAAGCTTGAGGTTTAGGAATAATATTGCCATAAGCTAATGTGAAATTATCTCTTTTAGTTAAAAGCACTGATGTTTTCCACTCATTTTGTTTTTGCATAAGTTTCAATGTACATTAGGAACTAGCTGTCACATTTCCTGATTTTTCTAATTTTGGTACTTAGTTTGTTTTTTCCTGGCACTGTGTGCTTGCAGAGTATAAAGAAAGAATTTTTGCCTAGCACTGTGTGCTTGCAGATTATAAAGAAAGAATTTTTGCCTGGCACTGTGTGCTTGCAGATTACAAAGAAAGGATATAACTCTTACATCGACACAAAGAGTTTAGTGGGCCCCGGTGGCTTAGTGGTAGAGCATTCACTTCTGGTGCATGGGGTCCTTGATTCGATTCCAGCTCGCGCCAAGTGAGCTTTTTGGTGGACAAACACTATGTACGTGTGTTTTCTCGGGGTTCTTCCGTTTCCTCCCACTTTCTTCATTCCACCTTTTTATTCATTTCTCATCATCACCGTCCTGACATAACCGTAGAACGTAAAACTTAAAGCTTTCATCTCATTTTCATTTTACAAAGAGTTTAGCAAGGAACCAGAACGCAGTATTGAAAGTATATGATAATTATTTACGAGAATATGCATGGGTATAACGATTATCCATACCATAAACATTAGGCTTAATGACTGGTGCTCACTTTGGACTAACCTCACGATTATGCCACCAAACCGACATCACGCTCTTTCGAACTCATTTTCATAACATCATTTATGCTGTACGATCACATAACCAACCCAACATCACACTTGACTTTACGGTCACATCACACCGACATCATGCTCATTGCATCTCATACTCAAATCACCAATCTTACGAGTACCTCATGCAACTCGACCTTACGCTTACATCACTAGTCTATCATGCTTGCTTGACATCACACTCACACCATGAGTCCTACATCATGCTTACCCGACATCACACTCTCCCGAACTTCCTCTTAGAATATTTCGATATCACGCTTAGCACTAATCCCACACCGCACTCACTCGGCCTCACATTTATCATAATTTGGAACTTGCGCTTAAGGTTGAGTGAACGTGAGTTCCATATGCGTGAACATTGACTTTAGAGTTCAGACACCTTTGGTATCAATACTAAATAGAAAATATTTCCATCAAGTTATGGTATATTATTTGACAGGTCATATGTGACTAAGTATCGTAGAGAATTATTTAACAATGGTATTTATGGAAGAAACTGTTTAAGAAAAGAAATGGTATTGAGAAAGTATGGTGAAAGTAATAGAAGCAATTAATGTAAGGTCTTAAACTGAGAATATAGTCCTTACGCCAAAAACAAGAGGTTAACGGGAGCTATAATGATGCTGTGTTAACAAGAGGAATTTAATATAACACTACAAAATTGTCAACTAGCGTTGATAGCACATACGGAGATGTCAACCACATATAATCATTATTCTTAATAGAAAATTCCATGAAGTTAACTGGTTCCTTTTCATACTTCATGACGAATATACCAGATTTAATATGTTTATTTATGGCATCAGGAGATGGGATGAGACTGAGCTTAATAGCTCCTCTGTGATTTATTGAACAAAAAGAAAAGAAGACCTGGTGGTAGGAGTGAGTGAAGGAGAAAGTAAATCAAGGTCCAGATTCTCCTCGGTGGGAGAGTGAAATGGGGAGTGAAAGAGAGAGAGAGAGAGAAATTCATCTAAGACATCTTGACTCGTGTTGACACGAGGGTATACCCTTAGCAAATGGAGTTAGTCTTCACAAGGTAATAGCTTTTCGATTTTAAGACAGGAATGTCAATATTGAAGAGTCCCAAGCAAAAGGAACGGTTCACATCTGTGTGACGGGGTGCTTTCTCAAAAGAAATAGATGAATTATAAGAAGTACATGAGATAGAGACAGCTTGAGAAAAGGCAAAGAAATAGGATTTCGAGCGAGACAGACGACTATAAGTATGTGTGTGTGTGTGTGTGTCCTGAAGATTCTCCCTCTTCTGTTCTGGATAGTAAAGAATTCGTATTGAACACAATTGGACTGTCGTAACTTCGTAGTAATCGATCTGCCTACGTCATACTATGAAGTTTGCGTCAAATCTCGTGGTCACTGAAGGTCTGTGCAAAGTGTGTGTTCTATAAGATTCCGTTCTTGAGAGAAAGACGCACTAAAAAGAACAGAAAACTCAGAACTAGTAGTTAGTGAAAATGAGAGGAGATAATAAAATAGTTTTCTAAGCTTTAAATTAAGAATGATATCTATATATGAGACATGTCCGGAAAGTAAGTACCATTTTGAGAACAAAATACTAAAATAGGTTACTTCAAGCCAAATTTATTTGCACTTGAAAGAACACACCTTAAATGTTTCACCAATGTTCAAACAGAGCGGGTGACCATCTTGTCCAACCTTCCTCAAAGAAACATTCCGCCAGTGAAGACACCCATAACTCCACAGCGTTAATTTTTTTATTATTATTATTTGCTTACCGCCGAGTTCACGCTTCAGGTGCAAGAACAAGTGGTAGTCAGGAGGCCCCAAGTCGGGGCTGTAGGGCGGGTGGTCAAACTCTTTCCAACCGAACTGTTGGATTAACGTTTGGGTGGCACCAGCAGTATGGGGACGAGCATTGTCATGGAGCAACAAAACTGCTGTACTGAGCATTCCTCTCCTTTCGTTTTGGATTGCACGCCAAAATTTTCTCAGAGTCTCATAGTATCGTTTCGCATTGAAGGTTTGCCCGACACTGGCAGGGAGTTTCGTTCAGAAGATTTCGATAAGTTGGTCACACGCTCTGAAAAGTGTTTGAACATTGGTAGAAACTATGTCAAAAAATAGTTGAAGGTGTTCTCTTTCATGTAAAAATAAATTTAGCTTAACAAACCTGTTTTAGTATTTTTTTTTTTCAGAAGGGTACTTACTTTCAGGACACGCCTAGTATAAAAATAAAATGTAAAAGTGTTTGACGGCTAACTCCTCCTAGACAGATCAACCGATTTAAATGATTTTTAATATATGAGTGAACCATGGTCTTACTTCGGATTCTATCACTCCCGAAGGATGTATCCTAAGGGGCATAGAGGGGCTTCAAATATTTATACCAAAAGTACAGTATCTCATGAGCCAATCAAGATAGAAGGATGAAACTCGATATATAAAATCATCATTAAAAATAAGGAGACATGTGTCCAGTGAGTTTTACAATTTTTGGTTTTAAGGAGGGCAAGGGTCATTTTCTATACAAATAAAAATGAATGTAAAGATGATTTTCAGATAGTGATGGGTAAATTCCTGGGAAGATATTTTTCGGGAATATTCCCTGGGAATTTTCCGGGAATTTATGTACAATCACAAAGAAAATTGCATTTTATTACTATATTATGATTTTAAAGATAAATTCGTTTTTTTATCACAGTATGTTACTAGTATTGTTCCCAGAAGAGTCTTTAAAATGTATATTGTGAACGATTTTATGTTATTTTATTAATATTCTATTATATTTAGAGAATACGCATAAATGGATATTTATTTACAATATGTCCTATGAAAGTAAATATGTTTCAAATGGTATAGTAAGTTCACATACTTTCAAAACCGCTAAAAAAAAGTTTAAATTTACATGTAAGTGGCTTTTCTAAACTTGACTCTACTACTGATATTATCATCATCACAGGTATTCTGCCTTTATTGGCAGGTCACTTGCCGCAGCTGAGAAGCTTCCATGCTCCACGGTCCTCCGCTAACCTTTTCGTCTTCGCGTATGATCTTTCTGTTTTAATATCATCCATTAATTGTAGTCTCCTTCGCCCCCTCCCTCTCTTTCCCGCCACCATACCCTCTAGGACGTCCTTCATGATACAATCTCTTCTTAGGCAATGTCCCAACCAGTTTCTCTTCCTCTTCCTAATAATATCTAAAAGTGTTCTTTTCTCACCCACCATTTCTAACACTCTCTCATTCGTTTTCCGCTCGACCCAGCTAATTCTTTCCATTCTTCTCCACACCCACATTTCGAAGCCTTCCAGTCGATTTTCGTCACCTTTACGTAATGTCCACGTTTCCGCCCCATACAGTACAACACTCCACACGAAGCATTTTATGAGTCTTTTTCTCAACTCTTTGTTCAAGGAGGGGGCGCGGTGGCTCAGTGGTAGAGCGTTCACCTCTGGTGCTTGGAGTTCCGGGTTCGATCCCAGCCCCCGCCAAGTGAACTTTGTGGTGGACAAACACCGTGCTCGTGGGTTTTCTCGGGGTTCTCCCGTTTCCTCCCACTTTCTTCATTCCACCATTTTCATTCATCTCTCATTATCACCGTCTCCTTTAGCCTCACCGGCATAACCGTGGGACGTAAAACTTAAATATTTCATTTCATTTCTTTGTTCAAGGTCCCACAAAACAGACTTTTCTTTCTTTTAAAGGTTTCTTTCGCCATTCCTATCCTTGCTTTTATTTCACGTTCGCATTTCATGTCATTACTAAGAATACTACCCAGGTATCGAAAACTATTAATTTGTTCTATTTTCTCCCCTCTTACTTTTATATTTGACACAGACCCCTTCGTTCCAATCACCATGGCTTTTGTCTTTCTAACATTTATTTTCATCCCATATTCTTCAAAGCCCTTCCTCATTTTTTCTAACATTTTATTGATTTTCTTTTCAGATTCTGCAACAAGCGCCATATCGTCTGCAAATCTTATACATCTAATCATTCTACCTCCTACCGAAATGCCATCATCATCATGTAGGCTCTTTTTCACTATCTCTTCTAGATAGACTGATATTATAAACATATTAAATTTTTAAATGTTATAAACAATTTTGTCAACATGTGCGCATAAATATTTATGTTCACAATATTTGCAAGATACTTTCTTATCTTTATAATTTTGCATGTAACATTCCCACACACGACCTTTCTTCCTGCGTTAATTCACATGTAAGAGAAGTCCGAGTACCTCTTCAGAAATTCAAGTCAGAGAGAGGAGACAGACGGACGCCTATTACTAACTGTAGTTCAGGGTTTATTAATAGTACTTCATCTCTATTACTGCATAATTTTACATTACTTTACAAAATGGTTCCTTTTCATCATTTGTAATGAAGCGTTTGGAGGATAAAGGTGTTATGTAACAAATTGAATATGACGGAAAAATTGACTTTCATAACTTTGTCCATCAATATACCGCCTTTGTCGTTTCTAAATATCTGCACCCAGATGAGAACTCACTAAATAATGTGTTACGTAACATGATTAACATATAACACGTGCATGAACCGCCAGAATGCAACTTTTCAAAAAATGTAACATAACATCTTTATCCTCCAAACGCTTGGCTATTGTTTAGCATTGGGGGCCAGCTTTTGCATCTACTTTTTTGCGATATTCTATTCCGATACGGTTGTTTTATGGTTTCATACGTTAAATTACGTTACCAACATTAATTCAGACAGCATAGCAGAGCGAGTGTTAGCGAGTGAAGGCGGGTTAGAGTCCCGCATGGCACGTTGTTTTCTATCTTCGTTACCAACAATTCACTTTCTTTTCTCACATAACTCACTTCCACATACCTTTACAGTTTGTACAAATCCCCTACTGCCCTAAAAAAAAAAAAAAAAAAGTGTGTTCGATACTTTCTTGACTACTTGAACACCACTATCAACTAATTTCTTCCGTAAATCATCCTACTTTTTGCTAATTTTGGCCCCCCAATACTAAACAATTACCTTACTTTTTTGTGTAAATGGAAATGAAACCTAAAAAATCATATTATTAGTTAAAGTACAGTTAAAGAATTTTAAATTTTTTAATCTCCAAATTATTTAAAACCTAGAAGTAAATGATAATATATTAAAATAAAGTAATTAGTCATATGGTTCTTATAATTTGGAAGATAAAGTAAACAAATGGAAATAAATTCATTCCCGGGAATTTATAGGCCAGGGAAAATACCCGGGAATATGCCCATTTTTTAAATTCCTTCCCACCGGGAATATTCCCACTGCCCATCACTATATCGAGACTTAGGTTTTCGTCGCATTATCGGCGGTGAATGAGGGGTGGGGTGAGAGGAGGGATGGCATGTAAATATAATCGAAAACGACTGATATTATTGTAAAAATCCATAGTTTTCGGGGTCATTGAGATGAATAGCAACACTTCCTATGCCCTTTAAGTACAAAATTTAGCATAGGGGTGTGGGATGGGAGCTGGAAAGGGGTGATATGTAAAAATAATCGAAAACGACTGAACTGCTGTCCAATGAGTAGTTGTTAGGGTCACTGAGACGCATAATGACATTCCTTATGTCATTTAGGTTCAAGTTCAGCCCCATCAGCCTGACGGTGAGAAGGATGACGGATAGTAAGTGGTGATATGACGGGATTTTTATGACTACAGTTTTACTGAAATGCGTATCCAAATGGCGGAAAGGGTTCACATACTATCCATTTTCCCTATACGAGGAACGAACATTTCAAATCTATAAACGTAAGCACTGGGGCAAATCTCGAGGGGATGAGGGGGACATGTCCCCTCCAATCTTGAAACTGGGGGACTGTGCACCCCAATAATCCGATTTGAAATGTGTTTTTTGGGGGAAAATGTGATGATTTGTGTCCGATTGCCACAAAGGAAAGTGAGATGAAATTGGTGTCCCCCCAGAAAAGCCTCAAATCTGCCCGCCTCCCAATGTTGAATACAACTCTGCTCCCTGATCCTCCACATGGTTGTTTTCCAACTTCACAAATATTTTGAGCACAAACAAAAAATATAAAAAAATCTTACATGTCCCCCCTCCCCATGTTGAAGGCAGATTTGCACCGCTGAACGCTAGTGCAAGAAATCACTGATTTGTTCCTAATTACTGTATCAAAAAAAAAAAAAAAAAAAAAAGACATCTTCACATAATGAACTGAATTTTATAACGTTATAATTTTTAATTTATTGATCATCGCTAAGAAACAACCTCAGAAACTGAAACCTGAAGGTACGGAAATTAAACTAACTGAAAAAAACAAACGTTTTTATACAATGCACTAAATACAAGAAACTATTATTTGGTGGAGTAAAATCAAGAAACGGGACTGATGAGACGAGAAGTATATTTTTAAATTCGAGGCTAGACGAGTCTCGTATTCGAGACAAGAAATTTCATGTGTCTCATAAGCGACTCTAGTTCACCCAAGCCTCCGATCTCAAACATTGTTTCAGTGGGTTACATGATTCATAGTATGAAAACTATAAATTGAGAAAGTGATTGTATGAACACAATGAAGAGCAGTTATCAATCTTTAAAGGTACTCAAATCGTTACAGAATATATATATATAGTTTAATTATTACTATATAATGTCCTGCGTGAACCTTCGTGACACGGAAATATTATGATAACTTTTACATGATATTTTTTAAAAATTGGATATATATTTTATACATAAATTTACAAGACAAGACGAGACGAGTAAAGCTTTATTCACGAGATGAGACTTTAACCTCGTCTCTCGTCTCGCGGGCAACATTCCAGATAAAGCAGAGGTTCACCTTTTGCATATTATACCTAATTCGTAGAGGGTTATTATGAACATAAGCACTAATCATTTCGTATAACTCCTAACGACGCTGAAACTGGTATTTACTAGTGCTTCAGGCTTTATTTAAGGAACATCACGAAAATACGCTTCACTACTATTTTATTTATTTATTGCGGTGAAAGGCGTCAGCCTGAGAAACATTTATACTGCAGAGAATTGTTTGAGAAATTTACGCACTGAAAGGGAATGCGTGAGTGCGAATGGTTCTATGTTTAAACTTTTTTTTGGCTGTCTGAGTCCTTCCCGCTTGTGTACATACTATACTGAAAGATAACTGCAAGGGCTACCAGAGCCTAAGCATGGTAAGAATCACAGAAAATAGAAGTTACATGCATTTTTACTTATGAACGACATCAAAGTCCAATCAAGAAGTGAGTCTCTAAAACTACCGGAAAAAAATGAAACTGATCGCATAGAATATAAGTAATGGTGTTGAGTCTAAACAATGTTTTGTTAAATTTTCTCGTGGAACGTGTGTTTGAAACCATTATATTAATTTCCAGAGTAGGAAGACGAATAAACATATAATTAAGTTTGAAATATTCAAGATTAGAATTAGAATTAGAAATAATGTCAAGTTGGGAATAGAGAACGTGAGTAATGAACATCATTAATCCACTATAAATTTCTGCAGTAATTGTATAGAGCAGACATTTTTCCAGCTTTTTCCGGAGAGCTGATTTGAAATCAGCTGCTTCCAGAGAGTTGATATTTCGATTGTTTCCGGAGAGCTGATATGATTTCAGGTGCTTCCGGAGAGCTGATATAATTTCGGCTCCTTCCGGAGAGCTGATTTGAAATCAGCTGTTTCCAGAGAGTTGATATTTCGATTGTTTCCGGAGAGCTGATATGATTTCAGGTGCTTCCGGAGAGTTGATATAATTTCGGCTCCTTCCGGAGAGCTGATTTGAAATCAGCTGTTTCCAGAGAGTTGATATTTCGATTGTTTCCGGAGAGCTGATATGATTTCAGGTGCTTCCGGAGAGTTGATATGATTTCGGCTCCTTCCGGAGAGCTGATATGATTACTGCTGCTTCCATAGAACCGATATGATTTGAGCTGCTTCCGGACAGCTGATATGATTTCAGCTGCTTCCGGAGAACTGATATGATTACAGCTGGTTCCGGAGAGTTTATATGATTTCGGCTGCTTTCATTGAACTGACATGATTTCGGCTGATTCCTGAGAGCTGATGCTGTTTTGAGTGTTTTCAGTTTACCAGACCTGTCTGGATCATCCGGCTCAAACCGGATCTGAGAAGTGAGATGTAGACTCAGTGATCCAACAAAAGTTGTGACTCTGGTCACCCCATGACCTGTGCCGTCACTGAAATTCTACTTACCTCTACATCAGAAAATAATGAGTATAATAAATCACTGCTTTCTAGCAATATCGGTTCAATAGGAAACTAATGATGTGACTTGCCTTTGGATATATACCGAGATAATGTGACAATTTCAAAACTTTCTGATTTAGGATTTCAATTATGGTTAAATCCTTTGATTAAATTCTAACTATTATAGATCTCTTTTTTTCACTTACTCAAAGAATAATTGTTTTTCGATTTAAGTTCAAAGTCTTTAATTGTGCGTACATAGCACATATATAAACAGTATATTGTCTCTGATTAGTAAATTCCAGTTAGTACTGTGCTCTACTATTACCATTTCATTCAAGTTGAAGAGAAAGAAACGAGGGAAGGGCGGGAGAGAAGTGTATACTTAATCAGAAGCAAACTCCCTCTTCCCCGATCCCCGCTCTTCTGCTTTCCAATTCCCACAGCATACCGCAGCCTAAAATGTCCAACCAAACGTTCGCTGCCAAATGGAATGTGCTGTAATTCTATCAATCTCCCGTGAGTGGCTCTCCAATGGATGGCCAACCGACAGATACTTGGGGTGCATGGATACGTTGGGAGAGAACCTGGGAAAACGGGATGGCTGGATGGGGAAAAAACTAAGTGACTGAAAGGGGAACAACTCAAAATGTTCAATGAATTTCGTTCTTTTCTTTTGCCATTCGTATGACAATCCACAGCTGAGTGATCACGAACAGAAAATGCACATACACACATACACGCACACATAATACATACAAATTACGGTAGACTGATTTGTTTGTTTGTTCGTTCGTTTGCCCATCAATGTGTAACGGAATTCTCTCTTTCATTCCCTTCATTTGGCTGGTTAAACACACAGACAGTGAAAATAGAAGAAAGTAATGTCCAAAATACGTAATTTACTTCATGACGCATTGTTAAAATAGCTCGAATGGCAGTAAAGCCAGTTTCTACAGAAGGAGACATCATCATGCACTAGAAGACTTTTCATATGACCGCAGTGGGTTAGTGGAACTGTTGAGCGCTCACCTTTGGTGCCTGAGATCCCTGATTTGATCCGGGCTTTCGGCATTTGAACTTTGAGTGACTTTCTCCGGATTCTCCCGTTTTCTCTCATCTTTTTATTATACCATTTCGTTCATTATCATCATCACTGTCACCCTTAGCCTAGTAGCATACCTAAATTGACAAAGGTATGTATATACTATGGTTCCATGACATAATAGAAAATTGTAAAAATAAGCTATTTCTAAAATTTAAGAGTAGACCTACACACTCTTTCTGAAATTTAGAGGGCTGTGTTGATATATTCCTGTTCGATAAGAGACAATGGACCCAATACTCGTCCATAACGTGATTTAAAAAAAACTCCAAATCTGGAATTTTTGGTAATTTAATACCCATAGAAGGGAACGAGATGAAACATCCAAACATTTCGAGGTACACATCCGGGCTCTATACACCCCTCCTAGGGTAGACCAACATACCCATTGCCAAATTTTAGAAAAGCTGGTTTTGTGGATCCCTATACTATGGCCACTGAACCAGAGGCCATGGTTAATGAGCCAGGACTCAGGAGCATAAAAATGAGACCAAGTAACGCTAGTACTACTGTTAGCAAGAGTCCTTGAAATAGCGGAATACTTCTTGTGAACAATTGTAGTGAGTCTCAGCGAATCGTTGCACCTAGTGTTTAATTTGTAGAAGGGATTCTGTCGACCTAGAAATAGTTGTATTCTATTGTATCTCCACTGGATGATATTTGCAATAACACTAGAAATCACGAAAGATTTCTTCTGGGCGTTAGTAGTAATCCCCAATCAATCGTTTTAACTAGTGTTTAACTAATAGAGGACTTTGGTCCACCTAGGAGTGTGTGTATCTCATTGTCCGTCTGTAGGAGGGTTGTTAGCAACAACACTAGAAACAAAGGAATACTTGTTGTAAGCAATGGTTTAGAGATAACAAATCTTTCCAGTGTTTAACTTGTAAGGGGACTTTGGTCGGCCTAGAACGTATTCCATTGTCTCTCTCTGTAAAAAGGTGTTATCAACTGCACAAGAAATCGCGGGAGATTTCTTCTGAGCATTACTAGTAAGTCTCAATAAATCTTTTCAACCAATGTTTTACTGATAAAGGACTTTGGTTCACCCTGAAATGGGCGTTTCTCATTATCCCTCTATGGAAGAGTATTAGCAACTGCACTAAAAATGTGGAAGACTTTTTGTGGAAAATAGAAATGAGCCCTGAGGAATCGTACCAATCAGTATGTAAGTGGTAGGAGCACTTTTGTTGAACTAAAAATGAGTATATCCCATTGTAAATCAGTAGTAGGATGTTAACAACTGCACTAGAAATCGCTGGAAATTTCTTCTGAGTATTAATAGTAAGCCCCAATGAATGGTTCAACTAATCTTTAACTAACAGAGGCCTTTTGTCCACCTGGAAATAGCCGTATCCCATTGCTCTCTGTGGACGAGTATTAGCAACCGCACTAAAATGCAGAATACTTCTTGTGGGAAATGGAAGTGAACCACAACACATTGTACTAATCACTATTCAACTGATAGGGGACTTTGGTTGAACTAAAAATAAACGTTTTCTATTGTAAATCAGTCTGAGGATGTTAGCAAGCGCACAAGAAATCGCGGATGATTTCTTTTGGGTAATGACAGTGAGCCTCGATGATTCGTTCTAACCAGTGTTACTGGTAGAGGATTTCGATCCATCTAGAAAAGGACGTATCCCATAGTCCTTGTGTGGAAAGGTGTTAGCAACTGCACTAAAAATCGTGGAAGACTTCTTCTGGGCATTAGTGTAAGCTCCAATGAATCGTAGTAGGCTTCAGTTCGCCTAGAAATGTGCGTATCTCATTGTCCTCTGTAGGAGAGTTTTAACGACAGTATACTAGCAATCATGGGAGACTTGTTGTGAGTAATGTTTTAGAGCCAACAAATCTTTCCAATCAGTAGGGAGACTTCAGTCGGACTAGAAATGAGCATATCTCATTGTCCCTGTGTGGAAAAGTGTTAGCAATTGCACAAGAAATCACGGGAAACTTGTGTACAATGGTTTGGATCCAACGAATAACATTCCAACCAGTGTTTGATTGGTAGGAAGACAATAGTCTTACGCGAACTAGGTATACCCTGATTATCTGCTCACGTATCCAGGTGAATGGCGGTAATAATATATCAGGAACCCCGCAGTAAAGCCTGGGTGGTAGTCTGAAGCTACTCATCATTTTAAACTGTCACTCGAGAATCTTGAGATAAAGAAATTAGACGGCGCGACAAACCTTGACATTTGCAGGCGGCGCTCCAAGTTCCTTTTAAATGCTGCTAGCAAATGAGAGGCCTGCGGTATTGCCACGTTTAATTTGTACACATCCACATCTATCCCCTGCCACCTGATCGCGCTGTATTTCCTCTGCTTAGTCACAGCCACACCCCTTTACCACTTGGCAACGTCGCGTCAGGGCTTGCGTTTTATTCGTTTAGCTAAAATGCCAAGTTGTTTGTCACAGGCTTTAGTAGTATTGAGGAGTCAGAAGTGCTTTGTTGTGATGTTGGTATTTAAGTAACATTAGAACTCCAAAGGTATTAAAATTTTCAAGAAAGTCCACCTGGACGACAGAGGGTGGGCGATCGGATGAGTCTTATTTGTTTAATATCATACGTTCAAACCTTGAGCACTCTGCTCCGAAAGAAAATATATTTCTCAACGTGTTCCCTAGTTAGCGATATCGATTTGGTGGGTTGTCAAAGTTCAAGCTAGCGCGCAAGTATATAAACACACAATTGCTATGCGCTTAGTTTTTCTTCTGTTGATCTTTAAGAGCTATCTTCACCTACAGGATGGGCCAAAAATTCTATTAGAACCTACATATGTGAGATATAAGCGCTCATCCTTACGTGTTTCTTTAGAGATAGTGATCTAACTGTTGTGTTTCATTGCAGATACCTCTCATTATTGTATTGTATTGTTTGTATTTAGTATATTTTGTTATTTCTACAGATAGTGGAATCCGTGACCGAAGAGTCACCGCATATCGTGGAATAACGGATTGTAAAGAACATCGAAGTTCAGAGCGACCTTACACAGGCAAAGCGACGACAAACATCCAATGAAATTTCGGTACATGGTTCAACAAGCCTTCTCCATCCAAACAAATTATATCGCCATGGGAGAAAGCTTTTTCTTCTTCTTCTTCTTTTTTTTGATAAAAAAAACAGGGTGCAATGCTGACACGGGAAGGTCCCACAAGTTGTCGCTCAAATCTAATTGCCACATAGCACATCTGATAGAGCGTCATGAGAAATGAAAATGAGCAAAGTTTAAGGTGCTATGAACTAGAAGGATAGGGGCTACGGGGCTTCAAAATTTGAATATACAAAAAATTATATCATGGATTATGTACGTTTAAAGTATATATATCTTGAAACGCGTTAAAGCAATCAAAACCAAAGTTGCACAATATAATGATAACAAAATGCTCTATCGAAAACCATGAACAGGGTTGCCATAGGTGAAGCAGTGTTGCCAACTCAGCATAAAATATTGTGTTTGAAATAGCACCATACACAAGTGTGCAGATTTAAAATGCACTATTATCCCTAAACATAACAGTGAAGTGTAGTGCTACAGTGTTGCACACTGTTGGAGCTACGTGTGCCCTAGAATGTACAATGAAGAAGTCTGATATGTGGCAACAGAGGGTAATAAAAGAATACATTACAAAAAAGTGAGGGTTTTTGCATTACATTTCTGTAGCCCTGGTGAATAAGCAGACAACTCGCGAAAACAAAATGATACACGCAAGGAAACAAACACGCGTTTTCTAATTCTGTAAACTGGTTCTCCAGATTATCTTATCAATATTTGGATGAGTACTTTCTTGATTTATGTCTTTCGTGTTAAGTGACATATTCTTTTACTTCCTCTCCTACATACCATATGATTATGTTTGTACACTGTAATATTACCATATTCACATTGGAAATATAATTATTTTATTACTACCTCTACCTCATTTGATTTTTAGTCGGCCCGGATAGCCGTATGATCTAGAAGGCTAGACAACCGACATATTACGGATCGCGGGTTCCAATCCCGCCTCGGACATGTTTTGGTTGTACTTTTCACCTTACATCTTATTGTTATCTTTCTCTTTCAAAGTGGATTGCATTTCACTTTACACTATAGGTCCCGTCCTATATAGGTTTGAACAGGACGTAAAAATTGTATCACTCAATTTCATTATTCAAATGCTTCAATATTTTGCGACACTGCTGACATTTTCTATGTTATACTATCGGTGTTATGGTATTTGGACTAAATTCATAGTATGAGACCCAGATTCCTTTATTACCTTCTGTTACCATATACTGTATCAGACTTCTCCATTGTACATTTTCAGCACACGTAGCTCCAACAGTGTGCAACACTGTAGCACTACACTTCACTGTTATGTTTAGTGATAATAGTACATTTTAAATCGGTGCACACTTGTATGTGGTGCTATTTTTAACAAAATATCTTATGCTGAGTTGACAACACTGTTCCGCCTATGGAAATACTGTTTGTGGTTTTCGATAGGTGATTTTGTTCTCATTATATTGTGGAACTTTTGTTTTGATTGCTTTAAGAATTTTCAAGATATTTACTTTAAACATATATAATTCCATGATCTAATCTTTTGGATATTCAAATTTTGAAGCCCCGTAGCTCCTATCCTTCTAGTTCATAGCACCTTAAACTTTGCTCATTTTCATTTCTCGTGATGCTCTATCAGATGTGGTATTTGGCAATCAGATTTTAGCGATAACTTGTGGGACCTTCCCGTGTGAGCAAAATTTGAGACCGTACCTGCAAGCAAATAATTATCTGTTATATAAATGATGGCATACACACAGACACTCTGGAGATAATGTTGTCTTTAGCCTTATCAGATAACATACAGGTATGTATTTTACGTTAGTATACTCTATTCGCTTCGGTTGAATCAACAGCCATATTCGTAATATACATAGGGCCCTGTACAATGTTCTTACATCGCTTGTATCTCATCAGCAGTCTTCATCCCGGCGAAATTAAAATACTGCTAATTTTACAGTAATTATGTGATATCTTCAAATAGATAAAAGATAATCGAAATGTGGAACAAGAGCGTCCTAGACAATATTATTTTACATCAGAAACCGTTATCACCACTCACTTATCTGCTTTCGATTTCGAGCCATTTTGAAAATCGGCATTTATTTTCGCGTTTGTAAACAGCTGAAAACGGAAAGCCACTAGGTGGCTTGTGATAACGGTACCTCACGCAAAATAATATTGTCTAGGGCGCTCTTGTACCATATTTCAATTATCTTTTATGTATTTGAAGATATTACATAATTACTGTAAAATTAGCGGTATTTTAATTTCGCCGGGATGAAGACTCGGGTTAAATGAAGCTTTGAGGGATAAGAAATGTGGAATTTAGTAAGGTTGAGATGTCATCATTACAGACAGATCGAACTGAAGATGAGCCCGAAGACCAGAAGTATTTGCATAATTGGGGATACAAGTTTGAAAATGAAGAATTTTGCAGGTTATAACCATCGTTCCTTCTAACTCTTATAACCCCTATATTACTAACTACTAACTACTAATTACTAACACTACCATAGCATCTAACGAAACGAATATTATACCAAATACGGAAGCCCGCAGCAAGGGGCCAGAAGGTATATTTGCCACCTTCTGGATTTTTGAAAGAGGTTCAGCCCTTCGAAACACATGACGAAACACGTTAGATTTTTATTTATTTATTTAGGTGTTACAGATACTGATCTAAGTCCATTTTACGCTGAAGCAATGTAATAATGTAACAAGATTTGTTTACTCATCCACTATAGTATTTAATATATTTGCAGTATTTAATTAAAGTAATCGACCTGCGTCAATAATAATTGTTTGACATGAAACATTACATATATGCATCAAAGTGTGAATGTTCACGATTCCACTTGTGTATCGGTCTTTCGATTTCAGTGGGAAAAAAAAATCCCGCGTGCGTTTCTGGTACCAAACTAAATTAAAATGACACAAAACATGAATGATTATAGACGCCCACCTTATTAATATTTTTCTTTGGACCTCTTTATTGGATGAAGAACAATCCTCGTTTCCAGAACGTTTTGTGGAAATCTTGATAAGCCATTTTCTAGCTCAACTCAACACAAATTTCGGCCACTATAACCTCCTTGAGCGTTTTGTTTCTGTCATTTGTCCATAAAGTTTTCCACAGTGATTGAGCGCTCACTTCTCGTGGATGAAATCCCTGGTTCAATCGCAGATCACATCTAGTAGACTTTCTAGTGGAAAAACACGTGTGAGTGGGTTTTCCCGAGGTTCTTCCGTTTTTTCTCACTTTCTATATTCTACCATTTCAATTATTATCATCATCACCTCAGTGCATAATTGTAAAACGTTAAACTAAACTAAATTCAACATAAAATCGACGTACGCATTACTGACTAGTATAGCGAAAATGCACTGTATTATTTTGAAGAATCTTATTGAAGGAATCTGCTTTCTCAAAAAATGCACTACAGAGATTAAACAACTAATATAATGCTTAATATAAGTAAAGAACTGTTGACATTGTAATGATTTAGAAACAGAAAACTCATTTTACAGTTCATTTCCATTGATACTACTTTTAATCATTAAATGAAAATATTGTTGATAATAATGCAGTTGCAACAATGAAAGTAATTTAAACGTAGCCATCGGTTAGATTAAAGCAGTAGCACCATTTTAGATTTTGCCAGGGGCCCGATGTTATCTATGTTCTCTCGGCAGACTAACCATCTGTACTATACTAGTCTCCCTCTGTTTGCTATATCTTTCTTAAGCTCCAAACCATCGCGGTGACCACGAATGCATTTTCTTTGTGAAAATATAGTAAAAAAAAAAGTAAAGACGCTAGATAATAACAAGTCGCATTAAGTTACTTGGCTGAACAATGGTGTGTGGTGATCAACTGCTAATATGTACAGTAAATGGTAAAAGCAATGTAAAAAATATAGTAGGATATGATTTTTTTAAAAAGGCATTAAGAGCTTTTCGGTGCAGAAAGTGCTAGTTGTAGTCGTAGTATAATAGCATGAATGTTCACTATATTTATAATAATTATGTATGCTTGCAAATTTTAAATGTGTATAATTAAGAGTGGAACAAACGTATAAATGCCAAAAGAACATGAACTTCCACAGCACTGGGAGCGAAGCTTTTTTTTTTTTTTTTTTTTTAATACACGTTATTTTTATATACAGAAAGTATTTTACTTATTTAGTAATTTTCTTTTTAGTATTCTACTCAATTTATTTGTAGTCTACAGTAAGAAACTGAAAAATAAAAGCACTATCTGGAGCTTTAAATGCAGCTCAGAGAGGAGACCGATATGTGACGTCACGCCTAACAGTGTTTCTGTTACCGTGACGTAAGTAGTACATTTTTGCGTTGTCAGTAACTAACAAACATTTCTCTGAGATTTTTGGTATGTGTTGTATTGAAGACTAGTTCTACACGATGGGCTAATTAAATTAAAACTTCTGGACAGAATAACCATTACATACTTATATTACGCCCTACTTTTCACTTTTGGGAAATGCTAGATTTTACCCTAAAATTTCCTAACTTTTGCATACCTGTTTTCAATTTGTATTTATTTTAAACTTTAATATCTTTTTTTTTTCGCTACAAGGAAACCATTCGTTTACGTTATCTCCATAATCTATACAGAATAACTATTGCATAGACTGGAGAAAGATTACAGTGCCGGTACATAACCAGTGGTGTTATTTGGGCCGTCAGGTGGAAGCAAGTGTCGTCCCCGTTTAAGTTTGCAATACGTATCCATTTTAATCAATACTTTAATAATATAGAGTGCTGACTTCTCTATTTAACTATAATCAGTCATACATTAATTTAACAAGGTGGTACTGAAAAATGTGGAATACCACTTACCATATATGGAAGGATCGTTATGCTCCGCCCAGGTTAACCTAAAAAATAATTGTTTTATACAGCACACGTGCAAGTAAAAGTAGGACGGTACATAATAAAGAATAATATATGATCTTTAAGATCAATTCCTACTATTGCTGAAGTGCTGCAATTACATCTATGTTAAAACTACAATGAAGCCTGAGACAAAACAAAAATAATTGATATTACAAAAACAATAACAATAAATAATATTAATATTACGACTAATAATATATGTCTATTTAAACTATCAACAACATTTTTAGTATTATGATTTCATTATAATTTCACAATGATTTGATGCAACAAATTGTCAGCATTTCGTTGTAGTTTGAGTGACAATTTTATAGAATATGAAGTTTGAGAATATAATATAGGATAATAATATAAGATAATAATAACTGTTAATTTTTTATGCACTATATGTAATAGAATTTTCATTATTTTAATACTCGTACACGCGCGCATCCGAAGAAGATCAAGCTTTGGACGTTCAACTATTCAAGTGATAAATATACTATTCAAGAGAATGTATGTTTATTTGAAAGATGTTTCAATTGAATCACTTTTCCGCACCCAGAAATGGTAAATTTGTCTCCATTCTATTAACATTTTAAAGTTCCTATAGTTCTGTTTATGTTTTTCAAAGTTGTCTCTAAGACACTTTTCGAAAAGACAATACAATTAAATAATTTCACCGCACTCAAATAGGTTAAATCACCTCTTACATGGAGCGCCTTTGTAATGCAATCGGCAAAGGGCATACCTGCGAACTGGATGGCCAGAGTTCGATCCCCAATAGGGGCGAGAAATTTTTCTTGCTTTACTCTTAAATATAATCTTTAATTATGAAATAACTGGTGGTATGGGAATGAATGAGGCAAAGCGTGAAATTCGAGAATATTCCACGGACACAATGTTCTCTATCACAAACTCACGTGGCTTAGATCAAACCAGATACCCCTCGCACCGAAGTAGGGATGCACGCGAGACGCGAGAAGTCTCGTCACGTCTCGTCTCGCATTTGCGAGACGAGACAAGAGTGAAAATTTTATGCGAGACGAGACTAAACCATGCGAGACGAGACGCTAGACGAGACTCGGTTAAGTCTCGCACGAGAAGTCTCGGCAGTCTCGTAACATTTATGAATTACATTTAATTGTATATTTAGTGATTTTACATTTATTGAGTTTTCTAAGTTGAGCGTTAATGCCTCCAGGAACAAAAAAAGTGATTGGGGCAATAGACATTTTATGATATTTATTATTATTCAAGGTTGATTTTCAGATTTAAAGCCTTCTTTAGTTTCTAAAATAGAAAAGCTTTGTAAATTGGAAATTTATTACAGCATCGATTTAGGACTATTTTGCGACACAAACACATACACGCGGGAGCACACGAATACATGAACTTCTGTTTTTGGTCTGAAAAGCGAATAAGACTCCCTATTGCTGCGAAATGTGATATTTCTGTTGTTTCTGTCTTTTTCACATTACTACTAGCGATTAATGTTGGGGAATGGCGGGGAAATCCCCTCTTGTCAAAGTTTATCTCCGGCCCGGCTCGCAGAAATAACATTATATTTTTACATGGAATAAGTATTTTCTTTCTATATATTTATCAAAAACATCCCTCTCTAGTTCGGAAGTTTAATTCAAACACTGATTTAGTAGGATGGCCCTATAGGTTTGGTGGCAGATGGTAGGAATGGCCCTATATCTAAAATTTCGGACACCTTCATGCCCGTTGTGTGTGGTTGCATAATCACCAGGTACGGATGCTGGCCAACAGAACGTTCTGAGTATTAAGTGTAGCGAATTTGTACTCAAATGCTCTAGAAAGACATCTGAAGTGTCGGTAGAGCACAACAGATGGAGCAGGGTGATTCACATGTGTGGAAACACGTAATGAAAAATTCCCAGAAAAAATGCACTCATACTAAGTAAACGTGATTTCAAAGCGTCGGAAATGTAAAGAATAGCATCAAGAACATGAAAGCCATTGCCAATTCATCAATAATATTCTATCAATCTGATGCAATATGATGTTCACGGTTGCATACCAATAAGGATGCAACAAATGAGGCCAAGTTGAAATTGTGAAAGGGGACTCACTAAGAAACTGGGTAAACTAAAGGAATGTCACTAGTGGGATCGCATGATCGATATTGAAATGTGTCCAATGTGTGTGTTGATATCAACATGTAGCTAATGGACAAATGTCAACATGTCCCGTTCACGTGCGAAAACTTGGAAAATAACGTTGTACAATCTGCTATTATATCTGGTGCACGTTTTGGTAGAACGGAACTAGAACACGATTTTATCAATGTTCCTCTTTGTTTGGGACATTGTCCCACAGTCGACACATGAAAAGAAATCTCTTAATCCATGGTTCAAATTCTGATAGAGCGTGAAAATAACAAACTTGTATCATAACCCAGGTCTTCTGGGACATATGACGTACTCGAACTAAAATACCTCCAGAAATTCGTATATTACACACAATGCACATGCCGAGACAAAGACGAAAATGAACCAATTTGGCACATATAACACTACAGCTGGCCACTATGTATGTAACACTACATACATATGGAAAATAAAACGACATAAGAAATAGGAAGAAACGTCTTAAAGCTCTGATTGTTTACAACTGTGCAGTAGAAATAACAAAATGAAACACACACGCATGTCGGGAGACTGTACATGAGCGCTTGCCAAACAAAGTGGTTCTTCTGAAAGAAATGAATACAGGGAAAGTGAGGCTCCCTACAGAATCAGGGCTAGAGCGCTCGTTTTCACTCGCGTGGTCACAGTTTCCAATCCTACTGGGAGCCTACGGCCTCAGATTCAAGACCGGTGTAGTTACTTTCCTATTTTTCGCACGTGGGACATAGTCCCAGCAGTAGTGGGACATGTTGACGTTTGTCCATTAGCTACATGTCGATATCAACACACACATTGGCCACATTTCAATGTCGATCATGCGATCCCACTAGCGACATTCATTAAGTTTACCCAGTTTCTTAGTGAGTCCCTTTGCACAATTTCAACTTGGCCTCAGTTGTTGCATCCTTATTGGTATCCTTATATTGCATCGGTTTTAGGGAATATTATTTCATGTTCTTGACGCTAATCCTTACATTTCCGACGCTTTGAACTCACGTTTACTGAGTATGAGTGCATTTCTGGGCATTTTTCGTTACGTGTTTCCACACATGTGAATCACCCTGCTTCATCTGTTGTGCTCTACTGACACTTCAGATGTCTTTCTAAAGCATTTGAGTACAAATTCGCTACCTTTAATACTCAGAACGTCACTGTTGGCCAGCATCCGTACCTGGCGTCAGAGATGCAAAAAAGCCGGCTTTTTTGAATCGATGGTTGTTTTCACATAAAAAACCGGCTTTTTGGGGGAAAAAAACGAGAATTTTGGAAATTTTGGCTTTTTTCAATTTCATGATTTTTCTATCTAAATAGCTTTCTTATAGTATATTCTGTAGTTAGGTAAGAATTCCATGACCTGAATGTGATATTTCGCTCTGAAATTCACCATCAAGATGGATGGAACACATGTTTTACGAATTAAAACTAACATGAAGAATGCAGTATTTGAGGGTAATTTTAGAGGCTATTTAACTTTATTTTAACTTTTGAGTTATCGACATCTTTTTTCTTCTCTAGTTTGTCATCCGTGTTTCATTTCTAAGAACTTTTAGTACTCTAGCTTCTAGCGCAAAAGTTAAACTTGCCCGTTTTTCTATTTATCCGTCAAAGCGTACGTTTTTCAATATATCCGTCAAACCGTACTTCCACATTTCTGTTATACTGTAGCTGTGAAGTGATTTAGCAATAATTTTCCGGACACAACCTTGAATACCAATTTATACAAATAATCAGTAGCGGATTTAGAAAAGTACTTTAGGAGGGGTTTTTCTGATTGTTTCGTTTCCTAAAAAGTCCTAATTTTATTCGGAAGGTGCTTGAAGTTTATGAGTACAGGCATAACTAATATTTCGTTTCGTTTACATGTTCAGCAGTAATCTTCCGGATACAACTTTAAAAATCATTTTATACTGAGAATCAGTGGCAAATTTAGAAAAGTATTTTGGGAAGGGTTTTTCTTATTAATGTTTAGTTTTTTTAAACATTCGTAATTTTTATTTGACGGGAGCTTTAAGTTTATGAGTAAAGGCATAAATAATAGATATTTCGTTTGTTGCAGACATTCCGTAACTTTGGGGAACGGGCTTCAGTCCGAAAGACCGCACCCCTAACCTTCGCAAAACCGTCACTGCTGGTAACTAGTAATAATAACGATTTAAAAACAATAAGAAAGGAAGTCGCCCAACTGACAGTACACGCACTATTTTTACATTCACAGATGGAATGAAGAAAAACTTTATCAGAATGGTCGAATGCTGAGTTGAATCCCGGACTTCCCGATAGAAGCGCAAAAGCTCCACTCAGTCACGTTTGTTGTGCAGTTGTATTTATCTTAACTTAAATATATTCCGTAGTCCTTTTTTTTTTTTGGGAGGGGGGGTCCGTAATGATATGTTGAATCCCTCTTGTTAAGAATTCAGAAAACTTGAGGATTGGGTAAACTGTGATGGTGGTTATATAAAACTTAACTGTATAATTTCAAAAATATGCAGAACCAAAAGCTCTAGATGTGCAGCCTTTAAGTGTATCATATAAATCTAAGTATTTCTGTTATGTTTTATTTTAATTTTATTTTCTTTCAAAAAGAGGGTATGGAATATTTTGAAGTAAAAATACTACATACTATTTTGCTAGTTATTTGTGTATTCTTTTAAAAGAAGTGTTTACTTTTAGGGTTGGCTGGTTTACACCAACTTTTTTTTAATAACTGGTTTAAACCACAAAAATAAAAAGAATGAAAAATGCGAATCGTGTGAACTTCATGGTGACGTTTCCAGATATCAAACCACCTGCAATAGTTTTATTTCCCTTGCACCTTTTAATCAAGGTGTCCCATGTTCAATTCTCGGTCGAACCACAAACCTTCTTTCATGCGTAACCCAAGTAGCGGTTCGGATGTCAGTTTAAGCGAAAGTCTTCTCGTTGATAACCTCGGTATTTCGTAAGGATGTTAAGCCTAAACATACGAAACAAACCAAATTGTATATTTCTGCATGCCTAAATGCCTGTTGTTTTATAAAGAAGCCAAGATTGCTTAAATATATTGATAGAAATTGGCAAAATTTATCGATTTCCTACGTAGCTTCCAACATTATCTTGGATTAGACTTTCAATGATATCTACGTACTAAATTTGTAATTTAATACCTCAGTTTTAGCGTACTGATTATGGTACGTTGACCTTTAAATTTTACATGCAAAGCAATAACAGGATTTTTTCGTTATTGTCTTACATTTCAAGTAATGACGGGATTTTCCCAATGGCTAGGGCGGGAGATTCTCAATTTAAGAAATTTACTGACCGGACTTCTTTAAGCTTATGGGAGTTCTTCCGGCATAACCCCGCTGTTGCATAATAACACCAAGGCGAAACAAACTTATTTCTGTGAATATGTAATATAAATACATAAAGCAAAAAATCTAAATCAAAAAAGCCTCGTTTAAACCAAAAAAGCCTGGTTTAAACATGCCCCAAAAAACGGGTTTTTGCATTTTCAAAAACAACCATGGTTCTTGCCAACTCTGCTTACTTTTGTATATAGGAGGTTAAAAAATTCTTATTATATACATTGGTTAATCCTGTGGAATTCATAATGTAAATATGTTGAAGAAAAATTGTTTCAAATATCTTTTCGAAATTCATAGTTTATTTTCGATGTTTTATATTATTATCAGCATCAACCACTAATTAAATGATTTTTTGTGTTATAGAGAAGCGATACAAAGTCTGTTTTATCAATTTAAAGCAATATTTTTAAAAAAGCCCAAAATTTCCCAAGCAAAAAAGCGAAGCAGAAAAAACCGAGTTTTTTTTTCAAAAAAGCCGGTTTTTTTCCGAGCCCTTGCATCTCTACCTGGCGTTTATGCAACCACACACAACGGGCATGAAGGTGTCCGAAATTTTGTATTTTTTCTAGATATCGACTTAATAGAAACTAATTATTGTTACCTGGTAGAAACCCTATCAACTCATATCCATTTAGACCAATTTTCATTTGGCAGATTATCCGGGACTGTCTACGTTCCTTTGGGGAATCCCTTGCGCGTGCATGCAAAAACATGCAACATTGCAATACAAACATGCAAAATTCAATACAACAGGTATGACTTCATCAGTGAATTTTTTACCCGCCCTCTTTACGTTGTAGAGTTTCCGAACTATTGGCGTCCGAAAGTCATTTTCCCACGCTTTCGGCACCTTGTAGATCCGAAACTATGTCCGATAGCCGGAAGTTCGAGATAACTTTTTTCTTGTCTTAGTGGCAGGAGTCACCTCCCAAGAGTTGTAACACTCATTTTCAAACACCCGATATAAGTTGAAAGCGAAACTTGATAAAAATGCGATAATGCAACATTGCTACAAGCGCGAACGAACCGAAACAATTGGATCGTATTGTGTTGTGAGGAGTTCTTTTGTTGTCTACAAGCGCTTTTGGTGGTATAAAAACATCTTTATAATGGAAAATCACCCTTCAAGGAAACGACCGAAACGTGTAAATGTTGATAGTGGCGACGATATTTTAGAAGAGCCACCAAATATTGCTGGAGACCTCTAAGCTGGAAAACAATGTTGGATACAGCAACAATTTATGCTGGTTTTGCTGTAAATTATGCTATTAATTTGACGAAAATTAATGGTCCAGCAATCAAATTCCAGCACAACTTTTCTTTTAATTTGGAGCGGAGGGGACACAAGTTTTGATACCATATTGAACTCTAGGTTCCGTCTCCTTAGGATGTTATGAACATTCATTTCATGGAAAGCAATGGCAAACCACCATGGATTCACCTTGCCAAGGGACTTTTAGGTCAAATACCTGCCTTCAGACAGAATATCACATCATCATTCATTAAGAACCATAGAATAACACATTGCAAAATTTTGACCCAGAATATATGCGAGACTGCGAGACCATGCGAGAAAGTCTCGCGCGAGACGCGAGATGAGACTCAAAATTTTATGCGAGACGCGAGACGAGACTTCATATTCGCGAGACGAGACCAACATCTGAGGCTGCGAGACGAGAGGAGACTTTTCCATTTCTCGTCTCGTCTCGTCTTGCATGCATCCCTACACCGAAGGTAAGCGTTTTACCACTAAAGATCCGGACGTTCAACCTGCTCTTTGAAATGCTTACCTAGATATACCTGGAAAAGTAAAGAAGACAGTATATATATATATATATATATATATATATATATATATATATATATATATATATATATATATATGTGTGTGTGTGTGTGTGTGTGTGTGTGTGTGAACAGATATATATGAACAGATATACAGATGGTGATCAGAAAAATCGAAACACCTGAACGAAATTGCAATTTACCAGATTAATATGGTGTCGGGCCATCTTTCGCCTTCAGAACAGCCTTGATGCGACGTGGGATGGAGGCATAGAAGTCGTGAATGGTAGCAAGTGGAATTTTACACCATTCCTTGTGCAGGGAATCGGTCAGTTCTGTGAGAGAGGATGGAGGTGGAAATGGTCGCCGGAGTCGTGTTTCCAAGACGGACCACAGATGTTCAATTATGTTGAGATCTGGGGATTGGGCGGGCCAGGGAAGGTGTTGAACTTCATCCCGATGTTCCTCAAACTACGCTGCAACAACGCCAGCTGTGTAAATGGGTGCATTATCCTGGAAGATGGCGTCATTGTCCGGGAACAACATCCGGACAATAGGATGCAAGTGGTCTCCTAAAATTGCGACATAATCGTTGGCAGTGATTCGTCCGCTAAGTGTGACCACAGGACCCAATGAAAACCATGATATGGCGGCCCACAGCATCACCGAGCCGCCGCCATGTTTCACAGTTGGGCGGAGACACTGCAGATCATAAGCTTCTTTGGGCGTTCTCCATACATAAACACGGCCCGTGGTTGGGAATAGGGTGAAGGATGACTCATCCGACCATATCACACGTTTCCAGTCCTCAACGGTCCAAGTTGCATAGTCGCGGCAAGATTTGCGGCGTGCGAAAGCGTTATGGTCTCTGATGAGCGGTTTGGTCCGTGCAACACGACCCCGTAAGTTCATGTCATGTAATTCGTGGCGGACTGTGATTGTCGAAACAGGGCGGGGGAGGTGCTGATTGAGTTCCTGCGTCACTTGTTCCGCAGTGGCACGACGGTTTTGCGTGACAATGCGCTTTAATACCCGGCGTGACCTGTCACTCATGATTTTCTTCCGTCCACTGTTCCGCTTCCCCGATGTGGTTTTCCCGTGTGTTGTGTTGGCCGTCGTCACCTTCGACACTGTCCCACGCGACACACCTAACACAGTAGCCACTGCCGTCACACTCACTCCACATAACCGCGCACCAACAATTTGCCCTCTTTGAAAATCTGAGAGGTCTCCCATTTTACACTACCTCCGTCTGCTGCAGCCACTGGACACTGCTGTTTCACTGCGCCTGACGTAGTATGGAGACCGACCTAACACACCACCACCAGCGGTCCGGCTCTGCGGGCGCCACGACACCACTGCCAACCCATACATCTGACGTGTTGCCAACTACAGATGTTTCCATTTTTCTGATCACCATCTGTATATCTGAACTGCTTGGATGCCAAGTGACCTAACTACAATATGGACTTATCCTTTTATTTATTTCTCTAGAAGGGCACCTTTCTAAAAAGATTATTTGTAAACATTAAATAATAAAACGATAAACTATAGTTATAGTTTTGGTGGCCGACATATAAAGTAGTGCATGAGGTGTTAAATTTCAAATTTTACTCACGGAAAATTTAAATTTTGGACTTAAACCATTTAGCATCCATACGATCTGTATTCAAAACTCACTTTTGTCCCAAAAAGAAAATATAATTGAGAGCTTACATTTCCTGTTAACAACATTTTGCGTACGCCACTGACTTATGTAAGTCCTTAGTCTGATTGCAAGTAAATTAATCACATAATATTTACATGAAGGAATATTATTTAAAGAATTGAAAACATATACCTCATAAGTTCCTTGACATAGGGTTACTCTGTTATTATCAGAGTTACGACAAAATGTAAGAGGGAAAACCGTCTCCAAATATGTTGTTTTCAATCTAAAGTGAAGGAATTTTTTAAATCGGGAAGCCGTTTGGGCTGTACACTCTAAATAAAAATGCCATTTACCTGGACCCGCAACATGAGTGAATGAAGTTACTGTCTTTTACGCTAACATGTCGATGGCAGACCACATTTCAAAGATGTCCCCCATTCCCCACAATCTTACAAAAGTTATCCACCTCCCAGTAAATGGCAACGTTGCATTTTCATTTAACATTGGGAGCATAAAGAGTGTACAGACCAAATGGCTCGTTCGATTAAAAAAAAAAAAATCCTTTACTTTAGGTTGAGGAAACATCATATTTGGAGACAGTTTCCCTTCTTACATTTTGTTGTAACTCTGATAATAATAGTTACCCTATATCAGGGGACTTTTGATACACCCTGTACATGCAAACACTGCACAGTTTAGAAGAGTGGTTTTCAGTCTTTTTTTGAGTAATGGCACACTTTACAGAACGACCAGGAATCGCGACACACTTCTTTGATATTTTAATAATAATAATAATAATAATAATAATAATAATAATAATAATAATAATAATAATAATAATAATAATAATAATAATAATAATAATAATAATAGTGAAACCTATTAGTTTTTATAATGACTATGTATCACTAAACATTATTGCTACCGCTGCAGGTGTTGACTGGTACAATCTGTCTTGATTTTAACTAATTATTAATAAATTCATCATGATTTTTAAATTCTAAAATTTCGCCACACACCTTAGGGGACTATAACCATTGGTTTGTAGCATGGATTTAGAGGTACACTGTAGATGTTGGCATTATATCAGTACTATTATATTGTAATTCAACCATTAAAAACAAGTAAAGGCAAAAATACACAAAATATTATTTCAAGAATAAACTAGTTTCCTTTCTTTCTTTTTCTTTTTTCTTTTTTCTTCCTTTTTTTTTTTTTTTGAATTTGTCTTAAATTTTGTCTCTTGTCTTTTTAGAGTAGTTTACGAGTAGTATGGTTAGTGTTTGGTTTGGTTAAATCAATATAGTGACCAATGAGAGAAGCAAAGTTTCTAGTCTGTTGAACAGTTCATTTGAAATTAGAATTTCTAGTTTCTTTATTTTTATTTATTTATTTATTTATGACGTTATATTGGTATAAATCCGAACCCGAGATCAATAATGGAAAAAATTAAAAAGTAGATGCAACCAGAATACAAACTATCTGTTAAGAATATACACAGAGAAAAATCCGTTCTCCGGACAGCGGTATATTGTACAAATATACGTTATCCTCTTGCTTACTACAGAAATCAGTACGGAGCACACGTTATCCATATGCTACATAGGCACTGCCCTTCGATGTTACATGATGCGGTTGCAGGATGTCTGACATGTAACAGTTTTCCGTAGTTCACATGCATATACTTATGTTACATTCCTCAGCTGTATGTTATATACGTATATTTGTATGTGAGATGCTGACCGTCTATATTGTTTCATACGGAAAGTACGTATTGATGGAACACTTATACAGAAAGTATTATAAAACATGCGTTTTCAGTTATACGTCTGCTGTACGTTAAGTCCAAAAACTACAGGAATTATGCATGTAACCTATCTTTTTAAGTATGTCACCTACAATTTTTTTTCTCAGTGTATATATATGTAAAGAGAGAGAGAGAAGAAATATTTTTCTTTGGATATATATGTAAATTCTGTATGTTTTACATATTTTTTAATGCAAGTACGTACGTTGGCAGTCATCTACCTACATGAGAATTGGAGATACGTCTATCCTAGTTGTAGTCTTCCACTTTCCCCATCCCACGTCAAAATAGAATTAAAAAGAGAGTAGAAAGCAAAGATTTTTTAATATACAGTTATGGGATTGAATATTTTTTCTAACAATATATAATATATATATATATATATATATATATATATATATATATATATATATATATACATATCCAGCGTTCTTTTAAGCTGTAAAATAGTCATATACTGGATAGAAAGTCCGACCGAAATTGAAATTACAAATATTCTATAACAGACCGAAGCTTTATGGATGACAGTAATACCGGCTATGACAGATCATTTTGTGCTCTTTTGACTTTTTCTATATTTTTGTTCTCATTCTACGGTTTTCCAAATACAGTAAATGGCTATAGCGACAGAATTAAAACTCAAAAGGAAGTTAAACAAGAAAATAACCGAAAAAGAAATACGGATGAGTAAGTCAGAGAAACAAGAGATTACTAGAATTTGATATGCTAATTGCACTTCTTATAAAATTACTCAGGGGGGGGACGGTTACTCAATGATCGAGCGTTTATCTCTGGTGCGTGGGGTCCCTAGTTCTATCTCCGCACAAGTAAGTTTGTGGTGGACAACATGGTGGTGTCCGTGGGTTTTCTCGGGATATCCCCGTTTCCTCCCACTTTCTAATTCCACTAGATCTTTCTCCATCATTCACTTCCCTTAATCATCGTGTCCCTTAGCCTAACGGGCATAATCGTAGGACGTTAAACTAAAAGTTTTAATTTCATTTATAAAATTATTTAATTATTGATCAAAAGGTCTACATTTCTACACTGAGAAAAAAAATTGTAGGTGACATACTTAAAAAGATAGGTTACATGCATAATTCCTGTAGTTTTTGGACTTAACGTACAGCAGACGTATAACTGAAAACGCATGTTTTATAATACTTTCTGTATAAGTGTTCCATCAATACGTACTTTCCGTATGAAACAATATAGACGGTCAGCATCTCACATACAAATATACGTATATAACATACAGCTGAGGAATGTAACATAAGTATATGCATGTGAACTACGGAAAACTGTTACATGTCAGACATCCTGCAACCGCATCATGTAACATCGAAGGGCAGTGCCTATGTAGCATATGGATAACGTGTGCTCCGTACTGATTTCCGTAGTAAGCAAGAGGATAACGTATATTTGTACAATATACCGCTGTCCGGAGAACGGATTTTTCTCTGTGTACTTATAAAGATAATACGTAAACCATATACAGCAAAGGATACATATATAACAACAATAAAAAGAGTAGATATCCTAACAAGGGACATCACCCAATTGTCCGGCTCCGTTTTCAATGATTTTTTTTCTGCTGATAGAGGACATGTATGTATTATTTGTGATGACAAAAATTTTTTACCATGGTGCAAGTTTTCTATTTTTTATAATTTTTAAGAGTTGTGATGTGGTTATTAGAGATTATTGCAGAAGTCCCTTACTACCCTTTGTAAACGGAGTGTTAATGAAAAAACAACCATGTAGATACATATAACGCCTAGGGGGAAGTCGTATGGTAGGTATGACCTTGGCAGATGCCATCTTGAAATCCGCCATTTTGAACTAAGGTCAAGTTTTTTAAATGGGAATAAGGTAATATGATACATAATTTCGAGCTAGAGTTTAATCAGGAAGACAATGGTGAAGTCAGTTTTAAGATTTACCTATTTGGGGAAAAGTTACAGGCATATTAATTGTTTATACTTACTACGTGCGTAAGTCCCTTACCCCCGCTTCTAACCCATGTATTATTTCTAATGATAATAAGTGGATAAAAGCTTTCTGTAATACATATTATGCCTAGAGGGAAGTGATACGGTAAGGGTATCCTTGATGGCAGCCATCTTGAAATCCTCCATTTTGAATTGAAGTGTAGTTTTGAAAACTGAAAACAATAGCATGTAACACCTCATTTTAATAGTAAATTTTCCCAAATTGCCAACGGTATGCTTCTTTTTGTTCTATAGTTAACCAGTATGAATTTAGGACTGCTTCTAATGTGCGCCAAACGTCCATTATTCGATCATTCAAATTGGCAACACTCCTAAATTTCACCACATGTTTTAAGATTCCAACTGGCACTTTGCAATTGTTTCCATGGCTCATATTTTCTAAATTTATTACATTTTTTTGAGTTGCGATTTATCAGTCCGTGAATAGTGTTGGGATAAGCATCCAGCAATCTTTCTGAATTTTGAAGACTTGCAATATAATTATTTAAACCAAAATACATGAGGAATCTATGGACCTATGTGATGTAAAGAAACACAAATGAAATTATAACAAATTGGTGTTACACGAACACGAAATGTAGCCTACATGTTGCGTAAACGGCAAACAGTAAATTTTTTTTTATAAATACAACATTAAAGGAACAGCAACAATGATAGAAAATATCAAAGACTGTTCCCAAAACGCTATTTGTACCATGAACATAATATGAAAACAGGTAACTTGTTTAGAAAGAGGTATAACTTAATCGAGTTCCCGATCAATACTAATTATAAATCTTACAAACATGAACCATCGACAACAATCGCTAGAAAACGAATGACTTTTTTTTGTCTGACTAGCTAAAACAATTGCCATCTATATATATAAAAGAGAACGCACAAATCCTTTGTTACCTCATCACGCTAATACGGCTGAACCAATTTCTTTTATTTTTGGGGGGTTATTAGGATTTGGACCCTAGATGGTTTTTATCATATCACTTTAATTTTTAATTACCAGTGTCTTGAGATAATTGACCATTCAAGTGTCCATAACGTACAAATCCTTTGTTAGTTCATCATAGGTAAAAATAAACGTATTTATATGCAACCCGCATGACCGTGTAACTCGGCGGGTTAACATAAATGACAGGCGATATAATGTTAACATTTACTGCAATCTACTATGGTTTTTATCATATCACTTGAAAGCGAAAACTTCCGGGGTGACCGCAGCGAAGCGGGGCGGGTTAACATAAATGACAGGCGATATAATGTTAACATTTACTGCAATCTTCTATGGTTTTTATCATATCACTTGAAAGCGAAAAAGTAAAAATTATCTAAGTAACAAAGTTTATTGCGTTCCGGGGTGACCGCAGCGAAGCGGGGTGAACGCTGCTAGTAGAAAATAAACTAAATAACTAACTCTATTCATACAGGTTAACTATAGAATAAAAAGAAGCATACCGTTGGCAATTTGGGAAAATTTACTATTAAAATGAGGTGTTACATGCTATTGTTTTCATTTTCCAAACTTCACTTCAATTCAAAATGGCGAATTTCAAGGTGGCTGCCGTCAAGGATACCCTTACCGTATCACTTCCCTCTAGGCATAATATGTATTACAGAAAGCTTTTTTCCACTTATTATCATTAATACAGGGTTAGAAGCGGGGGTAAGGGACTTACGCACGTAGTAAGTCTAGCTCGAAATTATGTATCATGTTATCTTATTCCCATTTTAAAAAATTGACCTTAGTTCAAAATGGCAGATTTCAAGATGGCTTCCGCCAAGGTCATACCTACCATACGACTTCCCCCTAGGCCTTATATGTATCTACATGGTTGTTTTTTCATTAACACTCCGTTTACAAAGGGTAGTAAGGGACTTCTGCAGTAATCTCTAATAACCACATCACAACTCTTAAAAATTATTTAAAAAAATAGAAAACATGCGCCATGGCAAAAATAACTGTCATCACAAATAATACATACATGTCCTCTATCAAAAAAAAAAAAAAAAACCATTGAAATCGGAGCCGGACAATTAGGTGATGTCCCTTGTAAGCAAAGAAGAGAAATTTTTAATAAATGTGTTTATAATGGGAGTCCACTGCAAATAAAAGTTCAGTTTTCATAGATGAACTAATACTTGGTCACAGAATGAAGCATCATATATTCCTAACTTAGGCATAGAATCTGATGTGCTACCTCCTAGCGTCCCATAAAGATCAAACTTTTGCCTACTCTTTTCTCTCTTCAAGCCACGAAATTCGGTAAAGCGGTTATTCTTTTATAATTGGAAATTTCATAAGCAGTAGTATGATACTCTTCAATTTTTAACCGTGCAATTACAGTGATTATCTGCACGAACAATATCCGCTATGTGCATTTGTGAACGAAGTCAGCAACACGTATATTTAGTTTAAGCGAAATTTATACATAAAAGGAAATAAGTTTGCAACAATGCTTATCTTTGACCCCTCTCTTTATATTTTGGCTCCTTTGATCCTTTGCGGACAGATACTACACACGCACAAACTAGTATCTGATCCGTCTACAGAAGCAGAAACCGAAAAAATTCGTAGTGTCACCCTTGTTTGAAAAAAGTCCTCTGAGGTTAGGCCACGAATATACCTTTTTTTTTAACAGCTTAAAACTCTAGGAGAAAAAGAGGTGTGAAATAGGCTAGTGGACAAATGGGCAAACCACTCTTTTTCTTTCGTTCTTTCCTAGTCTTTTTATATATATTGCTTTTTTTTTCATGTCTCTCTTTCCCCTTTTTAAAACTCCCGTCGCAAAACCGTTGTGTTCGGATTAAGCAGGTCTTGGGTGGGTTATCAAAGCTTCCAGTACAACGAGGGTGTCACTCCCATCCCATTTGTCCACGTTATCTCAGTCAGACCAGTGTCCTGGCTAACTGGGAAATATGGCTTCGTCCATGAATACAAGGGCTGCCCCTCCAGGGAACTATCCTTTCGAATGACGGTCAGCACACCTCTCAACAAAGACATTAAACTTCCTAGAGCTCCCCCCGCTACCTTCTGCTACTTAGCCCCCTCAGCACCCATTTATAAATAAAAAAAAATCTTCTTTGCTGAGAAAAGGGAAATATATTACCCACCAAAGTATCCCTGCCACTACAGTGGCACCATATACACACGTGTCCATAAAAAGCATCTCATATAACTTAGGTTATTTCAAGATAAGGACTAAAAGCTGTTGGTGAGAAGAAAATATTAGTACATTCATGGAAGGTTCAAGATATGGGTGGCTGTAAGTGCTCATGAGTGTCCTTAGTTGTTATAGGGTTTTATTGTTATATTTTACAACTTTTAAATTCTTTTGCCCTCATATTAGCAAACAGCAACAAGTTAAAACGATGCATTCCAAGAGAACATAATGGGTCTTAATAATATTAGAAGAAATATCATTAAATTATATTTGTATTCTCGTATATAATTTATTACATAGCTATACCATATAAAGTAATATTTGCGAACATAGTACTACGCCAACACTAACTGGTATCGAGTAAGTACGAATTGACATACATGAAATAGATTATTGTTGTCCGTAAGACGAAACGAGACGGGGAATGAAGTTTTCTCGACTTGCCTTGTAAACTTTGTACAAGTATATAGTGTATCGAACTATATATTATTTTGACATAAAAGGTTTACAACAACAGATGTTTGTTACAGATCAAATGAAAAGGTAGCAATGAATTTTGAAACAACTACAAATACTCTTTCTCATTTATTTGACCGTTCATTTCCGATTTTCACATTATTTTATTATTGTGGTTTTAGTCTCACTATTCTGCCCTTTATGCTAAAGAAGATGGTGATCAATGAAGGATGATCATGAAACGAATCATGGAAAGGCAAAACTTAACACACATACGCTGAGCGGGAATCGAACCTTCCGACAGGTGGATCTTGCGATAGCCTACCTAATTCCTTGGACTACTCAACAATTTTTGCTAATTAAAGAATAACAAGCCGAGATGAATCAAACTTTGAAACTCCCGGCATGCAAAGCTCTCTGCATGGAATAGCGTCGTTTTCCGCTCGAAAAAGCTAATTTTCTTCGTTCTCCTCCACATCCAAATTTCGAATCCTTCCAACCATTTTTCATCACCTTTGCGATATGTCCATGCTCTTCCCCATACAGTACAATACTCCACACGAAGCATTTTATGAGTCTTTTTCTCAACTCTTTATTCAAGATTCCACAAAATGGACTTTTCTTCCTCGCAAAGACTTCCTCATTCCTATCTTTGCTTTTATTTCACGTTCACACTTCATATCATCACTAATAATACTTCTCAGATATTGAAAACTAGTCACCTGTTCTATTTTCTCCCCTCCTACTTCTATATTTGACAACGACCACTGCGTTCCATTCACCATGGCTTTTTGTCTTTCTACCACTTTTTTCATCCCATATTCTTTACAACCCTTCCTCAAGTTTTCTAACATCTTATTGATTTTCTTTTATGATTCCGTAACAATTGCGATATCATCTGCAAACCATATATACCTAATCACTTTATTTCTGACTGAAATGCCGTCTTCACTATTTAGGCTCTTTTTCACTATCTTTTCTAGATAGATATTAAATAATTGTTGTGGAAAGACACCATCTCTGTCGAATTCCACTTAAAATTGCACTCTCCTCTGTTATCTTCTCCCCTGTTGTAACACTTACTTGTTGGTTCATATATAAGTTTCTTATGAGTTGTCGATCTTTTCATTCTAACCCAACCTTCACTCCCAACAACAATTCCCAATTCACGCGGTCAAAAGCCTTTTCTAGATCAATAAATACAACATATACCTCTTCCCCTTTTACTATAAACCTTTTACCTATTACCCTTAATAATCCAATTGCATCTCTTGTGCTCTTACCTCTCCCAAACCCGAGCTGCTCTTTAACTTTTTTTCATTTGTTCTCCCACACAGTCCTCTCTCTATTAACGATCTTTATTCCTTAGACCATGGGCTACTTGTCCAATAAATTTGATACGGAACTAATCAGTAATTACCAAGAAATAAAGTAGCATATACAAGGAGCCGAGCCGAACCTGTCCCTGACCGAAAATGACCACGAAATATAGAAATTTTTATTTCTTAGACCATGGACTACTTGTCCATCAAAATTGGTTTAGATCCGGACAGCCAAGAAATGAAGTGCCACATACACACACACCTAGAGTGAAACTAAAGCTCCCTTATGCTTACGTCGGGAGCTCGTAGCTACTGTTTTCCTGTCATTTGACATTTGATCAACTTTTCTAAAATAAGAAAAAAGTAGTTTTATTTCGTGGCGCATTTACGATTTTGTTTCGGGGGAGCTTTGCTAACTTTATTCCTGGAAATGTGAAAATTTTGCAAGATATTTAATTTACACTAAAATAGTAAATAAAATTTCGGGGGGCTTAAACACGGAAGCCTCCAATTGAATACACCATTGTATACGACACACAGAAATACCTCTAATAATTTAAATTCGTTTGAAAGGCGAACAACTTTGCTCCAAGATGAGGCATAAATGGAAATAAAATTGCTACAAGAACAAGAGATGAGCGCAAGTGTTAAACGGGCGCTTAACAATACTGATATCGCTAATATTGGATATTTATATTGGATGTTATATATTGGATACCTATATTAAATATGTATCGCATATTTAATAATTATTGTAGCGTGTCTGTCTAAATATGTAAAATGTAATCTCAATAAAAATGTAAATCATTGGATAGTGGATTGGAAATGACGTCTAGACATGTTGAACATGACGGTGCTAAAGAGGACAAAGAGACTGGTGGCATCTTCGGCTCCCCTAATTGCTCCCCCAATCATGTTGTGTTATAATGGAGATAGTTATATAATATTTTCATTATACAAAAAATTGCTGCCCCTCAAAAATGGATCTGCCCCTCCGCCTGCCTTACCCTCTCCCCAAGAAATTAATGTTGACGTCACTGGTTAAACATCTCACAGTAACGTTGACAATTGATATGTCACAAGGACCGTAATCAATGTCTCCCAAATAAATAATCAATCCCACGAGAAGCATAAGAAGACGCTACCCTAACCTTGAAAATCACGTATAAGTTCCTATGACTAGAATCAGTGGATAGCCTTCGACGAAATCACCAGATCCATCTAGTTCCATCTGTCAGAGGAATCTCCAAAGAAGACAGATAGAATGGACTAGTGCTGTTCGTTTCTTTTTTTAAAAAAATCTGCCTTAAAGGGATCTAAAGATCGGAAACTCACAAGTCCAGGATCGAACTGTGATGGGAGACACATCTTGAGAACGTTGAACGAACGAAATACATGAGTACAGATTCTGGCGCGGAAGTGACCATACTTCTTTGGCCTTTAAAAAAAACACTCGTTTACATTCTCGTAATCGAAATCCTCAGTCAAGGCTGAATACTATTTAAAATACATTCTTTTCTTTCACCTATTTTATTCACTTAAGGAAACATGGCGTTTGATATATAACTGTATGTCCTGTAAACATAACGGAGGTGAAAATTATTCTCTAATCACTGCAGTATACTTTCACGTGGCTTCTAGCCTATCAAGGGCACTGGCCATTGTTGAAGATTCTGTCAAATGTTTGAAGTATTATTATATTTTTAAAAAAGATTGAAAAATCATGTCACAAATTATCCTCATATATTATACAATTATAGAATTATGAGTTGTTAAATGTTAAAAGTTTGTCCCGAGAGTTGCTATCTCTATTGTTGCAGAGCCTTTGGCAACAACGCCTAGGACGCATCACGTTTCTGTCCAACTGTCAACGACAGCTTTACATAACCAAACAGCAGCTTTACTTTATGACCTAAAGGAGGCGCGGTGGCTCAGTGGCAGAGCGCTTACCTCTGGTGCGTGGGGTCCCTGGTTCGATTCCCGGAAAAAATGTTTGTGGTGGACAACAATCGTGTCCGTGAGTTTCTCAGGGTATTCCCGTTTCTTTTCAAATTAGCATTCTACCGATTCTTTCATCATCATTCAATTGCCTTAATCGTCCGTCTCCCTTAGTCTACAAAGCATAATCATAGGACGTGAAACTGAAAGATTTTTATTTTTTCTATAACCTAGTTATAAATTGCATGCTTTTAGGCTTCTGGAATCTGAGGGTTAGCCTATTGTGGAATTATTACATTCTCAACTGTTTATAAGGAAAGGTATGTCGTATATGTTTCTTTCTTTTTCTTTCTTTCTTTTCTTTTTAGTACTCTTGCGTAAAGCACACTATCTACAATTAACTATAGCCCATATAAGTTTATTTCCCTACTGACCAAAATCAACAAAGACTTTTTATCTTTGACAAAACAAAACAAAAAAAAAAGCGCAGTAGAGATCTCGTTAATACAAAGGAAATAAAGAGAAATTATATCAAAATGAACCTGACTTCCTCTCTAAAAGAAAGATAAAACTGAGAAGGGAAAATGCAGGTATGGAAATCCAGGAAGAATATTGCTTATGCAAACTCAACAGAAGCCTTCAAAATAACATCGAAAGGAAATATTCAAGCCACATGAAATATTCAGAAGCAATGCTTAAATACTGACTGACCTCACTTTGAGATTCGACATACAGACCACAAGAAGATTAAAGTGACCGCTCGCCACAGCAAGAGAGCTTAGCTTACCTAGGTTTTCATTCTCTCTCTCTCTCTCTCTCTCTCTCTCTCTCTCTCTTCCTCTTTCAGGAAGTGAGTAAATGACCATGATATTTCAGCACTGCAAAACAGTAATTGGGACGAGGAAGCTTCCCCCCCTCCACCCAACTTTCCTTTTGAATAATGCATTACGTTTGGTTGCATTATTAATAAACAAGCTCTATATAATAACTGTGTTGCTTTATGTATGTGTTTGTGTGCAATCGACAATTTAGACATGCGTATAATCAAACACGAACGGTGGATTTTTGACAAGTAAACAGATGGGGAGGAATAAAATAATAAATGAACTGTCGCTTGACATTTGCCACAGAAGAAAGTTTCTATTAAATTTAACTCTAAAACGTAAACTCCCTGTCCTTACAGACAACGAAGGACCATGACCAATCCTGTAGAATATATTCAGTTTCATTTCTACAAGAGTTTTATCTAATTATTTATTTACAAATGGTATGTGCGCCACTGTTAGGCGTATACGTGTCACTGCTAATACTATGTATCACTGTTAGGACTATGTGTCACTGTCACTGTTAGGACTACGTGTCACTATTACGACTATATATCACTGTTAGGATACGTGTTACTGTTAGGACTATGTCTCATTGTTAGAATTACATGTTACTGTTAGGAGTATGTTCACGGTTATGACTTCGCGTCATTGTTAGGTCTACGTGTCACTGCTAGGACTATGTGTAACTTTTAGGACTAAGTGTTACTGTTAGGATTATGTGTCACTGTTAGCATTATGTGCCACTGTTAAGACTATGTGTCACTGCTAGGACTACGTGGCACTGTTAGGATTATGGTAACTGTTTGGACAATGTGTCACTGTTAGGTCTACGTGTCACTATTAGGAAAAACTAAATAATAAGTACAACCAGCTACTTAACAGTGTATATCCTTTGGATGCAGTACATAAATAAATAAATAATATATTGAAGCAGAATAAAAGCTATCAAAAATGCACCAAATTAGTAACGAACGACATCCAGATATTGATCAATTTAATAGAAACACCAGAAAAAATTAATTAATGTGGCGTTGGACCACATTTACCTCTCAAAAAAATTCTGATGCGACTTGGAATGGAGTCAAAGAGGTCGTGAGTGATAGCAAGTGGAATATTACAACATTCCGCGTGCAGTTCAGCACTCAGTTCCGTGAGAGAGAATGTAGAAAGCGTGGAAATCTACGTACAATGCGCGTCTCCAAAACGAACTACAGTTGTTCATACACGTTCAGATCGGGGGGTTGAGCAGGCCAGGGAAGGTGTTCAACTTCTTTCCGATGTTCCTTGATGCACGCTACAAGAACATATGTGTGAATGGACGTATTATCATTTTGGAATATGATGTCATTGCCCGAAAACATCTTGACCATAGGATACAAATGGTCCCCTCTCAAAAGGCTATATAAACACGAGCAGTGAAGCGATCGGTAACTGTCAACACAGGACTCACTAAAAACCAGAATATTTGCAGTCCACTGTAGCACAGAACCGCAGCCGTGGTTCATGGTTAGACAAATACACTGTGGATCATAATCTTCTTTCGGCGTCCGCCACACATAAACATGGGCCATGCTTTGAAATAAGATGAACGATTTATTCATCTGATCATATCACACGTTTCTACTCATCAGCGGTCCATGTTGCATACTAGCATGGCTATTAATTAGTTTTTCTTTGACAGGTTTTCTCATTAAACACTAATTATTTAACGCAAATTAGCGTTTTGTTGGGGGAAATTTGGTAGTTACTCTATTTACTGTCCCTTTAGAGTCATATTTACATTCGGTTTATTTGTCCGTCATAATACCCATAAACACTTATCTGAGGAGCTAAAAGAGGGACCGAAAAATGGACTTCAGATTCCCGTAAGAATTACAACCTCTAAATTACTAGCTTATTCTCAATGGCATAACTAGTTTGCTAAAGGCGTCGCCAAAAATCTATTTCTACCCGAGCTTCGATTGTATTTCAAGAATGAAAATTGCTGTCGAAAAACGAATCTTAATTTCGAATATGGCAATGGCGTTGTCGGAATATTATTTTTGCGGCATGGGACTTTGATTGCAATTCGACAATAAAAAGATACGAGTAAAAAAGTGACTTTACATTTGAAATCAGCAAACTCGATGTTTCCAATGTCATAAACTGCCTATCAATGACATTCGCCGCGATTCTGTTCTGAGGGGTTCCCGCGGTTCAAGGTTAGTAAAGGCCTTATTATTATTATTATTATTATTATTATTATTATTATTATTATTATTATTATTATTATTATTATTATTATTATTATTATTATTATTATTATTATATTAGTTGCATGCTGTTATTTTCATCCAACTTATTCTGTTACAAGTTTTATGAACTATCTTAATTATATTGTCTCAAAAGTGAACTTTTTGAACTATGAAGTAGTGATTATTGGAGATTTTAATATATCTAAAGTTGATTGGACGAATAGAAATTTTTCAAATGATATAAATTATTATTCCAAACTCAAGGCTAAAATTTTATTTAATTTCTTAGATGATATGAATTTGAATGTTGATTCTGGGACTTCTGGTCTTAATTTAATTTTATACAATACTTATGTTCAATCTAGTAATTCTGTAGCATCTTTGGTTCCGCCTGATCACTATCACGATCCTATTGATATTATTGTTAAATTACCATCTCTAATGCAGGAGATATCAAGTGATAGTTTTTGTTATATCAAAAAGGTTATTATCTTTCTTTATATAAAGAAGTCCAAGGGCTTCCCTGGGCCAATATTTTGCTGAATCAAGATATTGACATTGTTGCTCAAAATATTAATGATGTTATATTGAATGCAATTAGGAATAATGCTCCTTTAGTAACCAAATCAATTATCAAATATCCGAGATGGTATTCTCGTAATTTAATTTATTTGCTCAATAAAAATAATAATGCTCATAAGAAGTATAAAAGAACCCAATTTCCTCAAGATTATAATGTATTTTCTAAATATAGTTCTGATTTTAAGAAGCAACTTACTATTGATAAAACTAAATATTATAGTAAAATTGAGAATAGTTTAAAAAATAATCCTAAAAGATTTTGGAAGTATACGAATAATAAAATAAATGCTAAAGATGGACATAAGGCAATATTAGTTGACGACGAATTTCTCTCTGATCCTCGATTGTTATCTGAAGCTATGGCCAAGCAATTTGTAGCTGTTTATCATAAAGATGAAATTAATGTGAATGACGATAATGATACTTTTATGGCCAGTCAATTTTGTAGTGATCGAATATCTTTTTCTACTAAACAGGTAGTTGATGTTATTAAAACTTTAAATGTTAAAGCTTCTATAGGTCTTGATCAAATTCCGATTTTTATAATTAAAGGTATATCTGAAATAATTGCACCAATTTTGACATCATTGTTTAATTGGAGTTTACGGTAGCATCTCATTTCTATCCAAATATATGGAAAACTGTTGTTGTAACTCCAATTCCGAAAACTGATGGAAGGTTCGTAACTGATTATAGACCTATCTCTATTCTTTATGTAATACCTAAAATTTTTGATCAACTTATTTACAATTATATTTATAGTTCCGTCGAACTTTGTATTATTTCTGAACAGTATGGTTTTATGAAGGGTAAATCAACTGAACTAAATTTGAATAAATTTTTGACATTGGTTTCTCCTGTTGTTCATAATCGTGGTCAAGTCGATAAAATCTATTTTGACTTTGCTAAAGCTTTTGACAAAATATCTCATTATATTCTTCTTAAGAAACTTGATTCTTTTGAAGGGGGCGCGGTGGCTCAGTGGTAGAGCGTTCATCTCTGGTGCTTGGGGTCCCGGGTTCGATCCCAGCTCCCGCCAAGTGAACTTTGTGGTGGATAAACACCGTGCTAGTGGGTTTTCTCGGGGTTCTCCCGTTTCTTCCCACCTTCTTCATTCCACCATTTCATTCATTTCTCACAATCACCGCCTCCTTTAGCCTAACCGGCATAACCGTGGGACATAAACTCAAAGATTTCATTTTTTTTATTCTTTTGAAATTCCTAAATCTTTGATACTTTGGTTCCCTTCCTACTTGCTTGATCGTAAATTTGTAGTTAGATATATGGATTGCAAGTCATCTGTGTACAGGATTTCTTCGAGTGTTCCTCAAGGATCCAATTTGGGCCCACTATTGTTTATAATATATTCAATGACATTGGTAAATATTTGAAGTGTCCCTTTTTACTCTACGCGGATGATTCGAAGATCTCTTCCGAAATAATAAGTAATCAGGATCACCTTAGATTACAAGCCGATATTAATTCAGTTTATCAATGGTCCATTCAAAATTTACTTCCCTTGAACATGAATAAAATAAAAATTATATCGTTCTCTAGGAAAACGAATATATCCTATTTTTCATATTTAATAAATCAGCATACAATTCAAGCTGTTTCAATCAACAAAGACCGAAGCGTTATGACGGATTACAAGTTACATAGCACGTCCAGAAAGTAAGTTCCGTTTCAATTTATCTCCGCTGCAGCGCTGCGATCGCAGTTCCGCACATGCGCGGTAGACGTATCAAGGAGAAGAAACGTGTATCATTTGGAGATCGCTGTCAGTCACGTACGTTTTTTTGTGCTTGTTTATAATGTCGATGTTGATTGGAAATCCCGCCGCTTGTGAAATCAGAGCGGTGATTCGTTTTCTGAAAGTGAAACCAAGTGAAATTTATCGGCAAATTTGCGATGTTTACGGACAAAATGCGATGAGTGATTCAATGGTGAGAAGATGGGTCCAACAATTCAATGAAGGACGTAGTGACGTGCACGATGAAGAACGAAGTGGGCGTCCATCTTTGGTTACAGAACAACTGATTCCCTGTACAGCCCTGACCTCGCTTCTAGCGACTTTCATCTGTTCTTACATCTCAAGTCTTTCCTTGGCGGTCAACACTTCAACAATGACGACGAGCTGAAAGAAACTGTTTCCAACTGGTTGAAGACACAGGCGGCAAACTTCTATGAAGAAGGTATACAAAACCTTGTGCCACGCTATGACAAATGCCTGCAAAATTTCGGCAGTTATGTGGAAAAGTAGTTTAAGAGTTGTAGAATTTTGTGCAATAAATAATTTTTCTGTATCTGTACACAATTTAATTTTATTACCAAACAGAACTTACTTTCTGGACGTGCCTCGTATTATTTGATCATCATGTTTCTACCATCGTATCTAAATCTATAAGGAATCTGGGACTTATCAAATGAGTTGCCAAATACTTTAAAGACATTGCAACATGTAAAACCCTATATTGTGCTTATGTTCGATCCCATTTGGAATTTGCTAGTTTAATTTGGAATCGTAATCTTACTAGTATCACTCAAGTTCTCGAGTCAGTCTGGATTTCTTTTTTGGCTTGGCTAAAATATAAATTCAAATTACATGAAATGACTAATAGGGACATTCTTGCTAAGCTTGATTTACTTATTCTTGAAGTTAGGAGAAATTTAAGACAAATAAGATTTATTCATGATATAATACATGCTAGAGTGAATTTAATTGAATATTTATTTATTAAAGTTCCTCCGTATAATTCTAAGGTATGCCGATCTACACTATGTAATAATAAATTGGTTGGTTCTCCACTATCTTTAAGTGTTGACAATATAAATAAAAAATCTCCCAAAATTGATCTTTTAGATCCGAATTTTTCTTTACTTAAAAAACAATATTTGGAATCTTTTACTTAGTAAATATACAAAATTCACCATGGTTTGGTATATTGTCTATTAAATTCTTATTGTCATTGTTTTATGTACCTTGTTATATCTATTTATGTGTATTCTTATATATATATATATATATATATATATATATATATATATATATATATATATATATATATATATATTGTAATTTGTTCATTTTTATTATGTTCATTATATTTTACTTCTTAATAATACATTACGGTCGATTCAGTAGCTATTTAATTGATGTTGTGTTGTAACTTTACTTTACAATTTAGCTTCTATCAAGCTCATGTGCTAATCTTTTATTTTGTATTTGGTCTAGATGATTTGGTGTATTTTAATTTATTTATTTTGTTTTATTTGTATTTCTTTTGTAATTTTTCATTGTATATTATTGTACATTATGACCATTTTGGCTTCGGTTGTGGTCTTTACTATCAATAAATTCAAATTCAACTTCAAATTATTATTATTATTATTATTATTATTATTATTATTATTATTATTATTTGCTATAATATTTCAACCCTGTAATTCGATGTCGCGAAAACAGTTTACCATCTGCGAGTGAAACGCAAATGGTGTAGACTGAGTTGATCTCTTAACTATTTATCAATACACGTTTTGGAGTAGGATTCGGTTTTAACATGTGAATTTTGTTACAGATGTAAAATTACGGTAGACTACCAAACTATAAGAATTTAGCACAGAAACCGAAAATAGTAGATCTATAGCTGCCATTTACTGGAACACTGAAGCCATATTAAAAAAAAGGATATCTAGATCTTAACGTTTATGCTTTATGAATATTTATATTGAAATCGGAAGTCCTAGACGCAGATAAAACATTTTCTTTTGTACCGATTACATAAGAAGAGCCTGTTTCTCACTATATCTTACCCCCCCCCCCCCCCACTGCGATCAGTGTTGAAATAGAAACCTTTATTCTTGGAACCTGAAACAGTATCAAAAACGGCATTTTCCGGTTTTTATTATAGTTTTGCTCTACGAAAATTAATGTTGAAACTCGAAACGGTAGTAGATTTATACTACTTCCGGTTTTAGTAGAGAGATTAGGGTGGAAATGGAATATATTCTTGGAACGCATAACCGAATACAGAAAACCGATTATCGCTATCTATTACTGTTCTTGGTCTATGGCGATCAACGTTAAAACCGGAAATGGTTGATTTCTACCATTTCAGCCTGAATAGAGTACTGTATTAAGAAAGAAGACGCTGAATTTAAAAAAAAAAATAAAAAATCCTTTGATGGCTGTCGATAGACGGACAGATTTATTTGTTCATGAAATAAAATGTCTAGTTTAATATCCCACGATTAGGCATCGAGATTAAGGGAAGCACTTATGATGATAATGCATGGAATGGTAGAATGAAGGAAGTGGGAGGAAACGGGAGAATCACGAGAAATCGAATCCACATGTTGTTTGTCCATCACAAAGACCACTTGGCATGAGGTAGAATTGAACAAAGGACATTATACGCCAGAGATAACCACTGCTTCATTGAGCCACTGCGGCCCTGTGTTTTGAACTATGCTATGCTATTATGCATAGTGTAGTTTGAAAGGCTTAATAACGTAAAAGAATGTTGAATATTTTAGATATAAATTTCGAGGACTGATCAGAAAGTAAGGTTACAAAACCTGCAGTGACACGCGTTTATAGACTATTATTTCATATAACCAATACAACCAACAGATAGTACATACATTAAATTAATTTTTCAGATAGTCTCCATACTGGTTGAAGGACTTGTCACATCGTCGGATGAGATTGAAGATTCCTTCTTGGTAAAAGTCCTGTATCCTTGCGCGTTCAGCCACGTTGTCGCGAAGTGACGGCCTCCTATAACTCGACAAGTTTCAAACCAAGATGCGAGATCGCTGCGGAGCACTTCGTATTCCGCCATACTCCCCACTACTCTTCCATCCACTGGTCTGACTTTGAAAGTTCCAGTGATACTAACTCAGCAAACTTATGTTATAACAAATATCACCTGCTAAAATGTTTAAAGTCCGAATCTTACTTTTTTTAGTAGGTAAGCAACCTCATGGTAGAGGTCTGCACGAGCTCGGGCCTAGGGCCGGTTCCGGGCCGTAAATTTTTAAATAAACAATCATATTTCTCGGGGCCTTTTCGGTCATAATACAACGATATTTTCTGAAGAACTTTTAACGCACACCTAAATTTGTAACTGAAGATGCCCACACTTAAAATCACTGTGCAATTGAGAGAAAAGCTGTGTAATAGAAAAACAAAATAAAAGTAACAGAAACAAATATGCTTAGCTTGTCTGAGTGAAAATACTGCTTCTTACACTGAATTAAAGGAACAAGAGCATTGGGAACAACGTTCTTCAAGACAATGTCAGTTTATATTATATGAGAATTTATATAATGACTTTCTTTAAGAGAATTCATAGTTATCTAAATGTAAAAGATAACCTTTATTTCCTTGTTGTCTCTGAATCATGAAAGCTTCTAAACTGCAAAATTAAACATCTAATTGTTGCAAATAAAAAATACAATTTTGCCTTAATTGTTAAATTTTTGTAATTCGGGCTCATTTGATTATCACATGGAGTCGGGCCTAAATGCTAAAACATATTTCTAACTCGGGTCGGGCCTCATATTATTAATTCACGGGCCGGGCCCATGCAGACTACCTCATGGATACACTGTAAGCAGTGACACTTTCCGACGGGGCGATCCCTTCACGCCTTCTGAAAGGAAAATTTCTCTTTTTGTTATTATTTTTTCATTGGTACGAACTGGCACAGTCAATATACAGCATTTACACTCAAATGTCGTAGAAAATCCTCAGACCATTCCGCTCCCTGCAGATTGCAACACTGCAAAACATCCTCCCGCGGAGAAGGGAGTGGGGAAATGTAGGATTAGGTGTGCAACAGCTACGCTGCAGCGTTCTGTTTACAAACTTTTTTACTTATAGTTGCTCCTTCGGGTGTTGGAACAGGTGAAAGTTGCTTGGAGCGAGGTCTGGGCCGTAGGAAGTGTGGTTGATGATCTTCCGATGAAACTGCTTCAATAGTATGGTGGTCTTCTAGGCTATATGCGGGCGCGCGTTGTCATGAAATGACATGCAGACATTACAGTTTCCTCTTAAACCTCTACCAGCTGCCGGTGAATTCCAGCTGTGGTTACAAGTTTCGAGCACAGAAATCCAATAACTGAGCGGACTTCTTCGCGAGACCAGTTTCACAAACAAATCGCCATTTGTATTTACCTACAACTAGCGCCGTATGTGGCGAGTGGCTGAAACTGCACAGTTGCCAACTCCATGTATTAAAATTACCACACATTCCTCATTTCTGTATAACAGACGAAACTCCAGAACTATCGACTTTGTAACCTTAGTTTCTGATCCTTCCTCGTATATAATCAAACGAAGAGTTGTATACGATAGGTAGAATATGTTCCAGGCGTCTTTCCACTAAACGTTAAAGAAAAAGGTTATTATTTCAATCCGTGTCATTCCATGTTGAAAATGTGTTGATATCTGTATTTCTTTCTTGATGTTGCAAATAATAATAATAATAATAATAATAATAATAATAATAATAATAATAATAATAATAATAATAATAATAATAATAAAGAAGAAGAAGAAGAAGAAGAAGGAAAGAAAGAAAGGAAAAATATACTTTTCTGTGAATGTGAACTTTTAGACGCACACCGTTTTCGTTAACAACTCTCTAATGTTTTAATCTATAGGATTAAAAAGACAAAGCAAAAGCAGCGGCAATTTCAGGATTAAAGGGACGTTAAGCGATATAGAACACTGAGAAAGAAGAGAAAACCCTTTGCAGTATTACAGAATTCACGATAATCTTCTGATAACGAGCTAAAGGTTGTGGTCCTTGGAAAATTATGACCCAATTTCGATGCGTAATAGGATCAAAACTGTTAGCTGAACCAACAACTTTATACGTATTGATATTTTATACACAAATAAAATTTTAAAAAAAAAATGTAAGTTCACCAAACAACTAGTTCGTTCGTTAAGCATGTGTGAGTGCATTTTTTGTAGAGAGGAGATACTTTTATCTCCAAACCTATTTCATTTTTGGCTGGCCATATTGGCATTGCAAAATAGGGGATACTACACAATTGACAAGAATTTTACTTTTTTTTTCTTTCTTTTTAAGGTACCATGTAATGTTAAAAAGAAACTGATTAGGGGAGGGGGATGTATGGTCAAGTTGAGCAGAATGGTTTCGTGGAGGGAATTCCCAATGGTAATGACAACTCTGCCTATGACAGATGGTTGAAAAAGGGGGGACAAAAAGTATACGCTCTGAATTCTGTCCAGCAAGATAGGAAATTAACGAGATTTTTTTAAGCAGTGCTTACAACTTTGACAAGTGAAAATAAATCCATATGTACTTATTGATACAGTAAATCAGAATTCTCTAGATTGAGGAGATTGTAAAGAATCTGCTAACGACAACAGATGGAACAACTCATTCTTCGTATTTTCAAGATTTTTTTTTTTTTTTTTTTTTTTTAATGCAGCAATGTTCTCAACTAAATCAAGAAATGAGAAAAAATGTGTAAGGTGTCATACGTTTCACTTTTGGGTGAGATAGTCCTGCATTTCAGATTATTGTCCCGTTGTCAAAGAAATATGGTTGGCTGGAACGCATTTATGTCCCGCTTTGAGCCGACAGACCTAAACATCTTACAAGAGAGTAGGAATGAACACAGCTAATATGGATTACGAGTTTCGGTTTAAGGTCGACTTCTTTATATTGCTTTCGTTATTAATATCATGAATGATATAACACAGTATATCGCATAAAGTTTTCATTGGTACAGCTGCATTAACTGTCGTTTGTATTGAACTCTGGTGCCATTTTCATGAAATAAATGAATAAGTAAAGAAGTAAATAATAATAATAATAATAATAATAATAATAATAATAATAATAATAATAATAATAATAATAATAATAATAATAATAATAATAATAATAAATCTTCATATACACAAGATATAGGCCATAATGAAAAGTGCCCATACTGTTCGCAACCAACAATTACGAAAACCGTTCCGCTTTGGATCGCGACAAATGAATGTTGAAATTTTGTCAACTTTAGGCAAGTTAAATCAGTAATCAAACAATTTTCCGTACTTTTTTTGTTTTATTCCGATCTCTATTAAAAGTAGTTTAGTTATTAATACCGTGTTTGCTCAAAAATAAACTTATACCTTTTGTTTTAATGTATGGATTATGCTCTGAATTATTAAGTATTCTCCTATTAAGTATTCTCCTAGGACTAATGACGCTTTTTCGAGGAGAGGGTGCTGAAAATGTTTTTTCCGTGTTTCTCGATCTTCAACTTCCTCTTTTAACTCTCAATATTTTCTTCTATGCTTCAAATCATCGATCAAGTGTGTTCTTCCTATTCATCGCTCTCCTTCCATATTTCCTTCTATGGCGGTATGAAGAAGACAATTTCTTCACAAGATATGATCAATCCAATTGGCCTTCATACGAAGGATGCTGCTAAAAGCGTCCTCTTCTCTGCTATCCGTTTCAACTTATCTTCGTTTGTTACCCTCTCTGTCCATTTTATCTTCTTCATATTCCTCCAACACCACATCTCGAAGTTCTCCAAATATTTCTTCTCTAACTTACATAATGTCGAAGTCTGAACCATACAGTTTAATACTACACATATACAACACTTGACCTACTTCTTTCTTAGTCCAATATAAAGTCTGCTAATTAAGAGTTATCTTTTCTGGGTGAATACTTCTTTGGCTATGGCGATTCTTGACTTTATCTCTTTGGTTGCAATAAGCATCTTTCGTCAAAATACTTCCCAGGTTCTTGAGTTGTTGTTGATTTTAGTTTAGCGTCCCTTTCAGCAGCGAGGCTATATGAGACGTAGACCTACTGATTAACGTGGAATCCGAACCACATGAGCTCCCGCCGGGAATCGAACCCGGGTCTCCCACGCCAAAGACGCGTACGCTAACCGCTTAGCCACGAGGGAGCTCTTCCCCAGGTTCTTGAAATTATCGACCTCTTCAAGATCTCTTTGTTCTACTCTAACCCGTAAAGGTGCGTTTCTACGGGATTTTCTCATGATTTTCGAGTTTTCGATATTGATTTCCATTCCATATAGTTTCTAGTGTAACTATTTTGTCAATCACCTCTTGTAGTCCTTCTTCTGTTCTAGCTATAATAACCATATCATCTGTATATCTGATGTTGCTAATGATAAGTCATCGAATCGTGAAATCTCCAATTCCCATTATTGCTTCGTTTATTAATCCTCTTAATTACATATTCAAATTACTTTTAACAAAAAGTTGTAACATCCACTACTTGAATCTGATTGATATTATGTTAATGTTGTCGTTCGATATCATGGAAAGATATGAAAAAAGAAAGAGTGCTGCCATCTGTTGTGGTAAGATTTGTGTTTTGTGTTCTTTGTATCTGAAGAAATAATAATGCCATATGCGCCACGTGAAAGAGTTTGGTTTGTATTGCGTGATATTTTCTCAAGTAATATAGAAACCACTTTCTTTTTAGTAGAGAGATTAGAGTAGAGATAGACGTTCGGCTCACTAATCTCATTGGCCTCAGCTCACGCTCACTAAAGGCCTCGGCCTCAGTCTTGGACTGGGGGGTGTAGGGCCCAGGCAGGAGCCTCATTTGGAGGGCCCCATCTTCCCTTCCAATATAGAATGTAGGATACTCACAAAGTATACTAAGCTTCATCTTCTTAAGTCTCGGACGGGGGGGGGGTTCGTCATAAAGATGTCAGCTTTATTTACGAGTGGTAATGAGGCCCCAAGGTATAGGGTTGCCATATGTCCGAATTTTGTACGGACTGTTTGTATTTTTGGGTCCATGTTCGTATCGTACAAAGCATGAAATAGGAAAATGTTCGTGTTTGACAGTTTTTGGAGCTGCCCGAAAATTTCCGAGTCGGGAATCGCTAAAATCTCGGACGAACAGAATTGTGTTTTCATCATATAACTTATATTTTAGTTACTATTAATAAAATAGGTTATGTTTTTAAAAAGTGTCTCATTTCTCCATTCCAAGGTTCTTTTGGTTAGATTTAATATACGTAATTTAATGGCATGATTTATTATATTCATTTTAATGAAAAACATTGTAAAACATGTTAGTTTCAAATTTTGTTTTAAGTATTACAGTAAACAATCGTGTGATAACCTGAAAAGGTGATATTTAGGTAAGAAATTTCAAAATATTTGTTCTGTGTTTGGGCACCGTATCTTTCACGGGTCGTTATTTTAAAGCTTGTCCGTATTTTGAATCAAAAAATTATGGCACACTACCAAGGTAAGGACCTGTCCTATTTCTTTATGGTGTTGTAATAACTTGTCGAACGACTAACTAAGGGCCGCAGCACCCAGTAGGACTTTATGAAAGTCACATTTCGGCATTCATGGGGCTCCAATACACATTTAGACAATATGATGCTGGGGCCCCATTCTTCATATTATACTGTAGCCTAGTATATTCTTACTGGGCCACAAACAAAGGACCCCAAACAGGATTTTATAATACAGTTAGTTTCATTCCAATAATGGGACCCCAAGACTGCATTCAATGCTGGGGGCCACCGAACTCTGGGAACGGAACAAACTACAACGATTAACTATGCTCCAACACAACAGACATGTTATATAGTACTTTCCATGCTCTATATATACTTTGAGAGGGCCCCGGCAGGGACTTCTACCCTCCTGCCCTGGCCAGTCCAAGCCTGCTCGGCCTCACTGTCTTCAATGGAGGTTGCGCTCGTTCCTTGCTATCAATTTTATTGAGCTCAACCTCAATTGAGCCTAAGAGTTTGGCCCGCGAGTTTGGACCCACCTCAAACTGCTGGGAGCGACATTGGTAAAAAAACAAACAATAGCGTTTGCCACTGTCGGATCATCCTTCACCTCTTTTATATTCATTCATATTCTAGTACATTCGCAGCAAAGTAACTTACTAAGCTTGAGAAAATAAGGACGTTGTGGTATCTCAGAAACACTTGGGTTTGTTCCAAAAAACGAGGGAGAAGCTCATAACGGAAAATGCTTTATCAACTTCCCTCCAAGTGTGAATCGCTCCATTGTTAGGATTAAAAGGAAGTTTACAACACATTCAGAAGGCAATTGTGACACTAAAGAGAGCACACTGTCTCCTTGCGATTCACAACATTGTCAAGGCAGCCCTGTTGTTCTTGTTTTTCTTTCCGTTCTTCTTCTAAACTTGGAGCTTTTATTTATTCAAAACAAAATAGCCTTGGTACAGGAATAGTACTTCATTACATCAAGAAAAAAGTAATATTTACTGTATTTAGCTTCATATACAGCAGTAATATCTACTAGCATTGCACACGAAACTAGAAAAATCAGGGAAACTACAAAACAAAACGAGAAAGGTTTCAGACGAGACAAGAAAGTATTTTCGAGAATCGAGACAAGACTAGAAAGAAATCTAAGATAATTAAGAGAAGACTAGAAGGTATTTTGAGAGAGTCGAGACGAGACTAGAAAGTATTCTAAGAGAATCGAGATGAAAGCAGACTTAGGCCTACAAAATTTTACGAAACGAGACAGGAAAACCATATTCATCATCTAGTGGAAAACGCTAACCTTTATGGCGGAATAAATTTCCGTAATTAATGATCAGTTATGGAATGATTCATTTGAGTCAATATTTTCTCAGGTTACCCAAGCTTGGATCTCGCTTTATAGACCTAGTTCGATTCAATGATCCGGAAACAATGTAAATCATGTCAGCTTTGCACTATTAAGGGGGGATGTCCGTGTTTTGGCCGCTTACAAGAAATTTACCAACCCACGGTTTGCTGTTGCTTGCAGAAGTTTAATTTTTGGTCGGTAGATGTGTATAGAAGTTCAGCATCTCTGTGTTAATTTTGTACCCTCTATCTTGCCTTTCACGTATATGGCATGGGCTTAAATTTTTAGCACAGCTCTAGAAGTGTTTGTACCTTTTTCTTGAAAACTACTGAAGCGATTGATTTAATTTTTATACCACGCACCCTACACTAGCTAGTAATACTATTGAACTAGAATTATTTTTCTAGGTTCCCATATTCTTTTTTTCTTCACTTTTAACAGAAACATCGAAAAACGCTGGGAAATATGTATTTAATTAGTATGTCTCTAGTCTTAAGGGAGTACAAGACAATGCCATGTTATTTTAACAATTGTAACCCTGACGTGTTTTGTCTCAAAAATATTTCTATAAAATGCTTATTCATAGCCTTAATTACAGTATTTTAAATGAAAAGTCTAAATGCCAAATTTCATGTCTCAAACCATAACGAATTTCGAGATATGGTCATCAACTTATAACAATTATTATATAGCTAAATATACTAAAAGAGAATCATCGACGGGACAGTTTTATTCAACTTTAACTATACTCATATCTGAAGCTGAAAGAGAACCATTCTATCATGCAGGAAAGTCAATGACATACTGTTCTTGTGTCGCACAATAGCTTATTTGGTAATCAATTATGATTATAGACGCATCGTGTTTTACTATCCTATAGTGACTTATGGAATTCTGCTATAAAAACGCTCTTATAGTTCTATAGGCTATATTCAATTTCTTTCTTTTAGTCCGGCCCAATTATGGCTAAATGAGTAGCGATAACATCTTTGACACAGAAGACGCAGGTTCGATCTTAGGTGGAAGCTCATGTGGTTCGAATTCGAGGGTCAAGTTACAGGCTCACATATCATACATCCCCGATGAACCCAACTTTCTTACTTTCTCTTAGAAAATTGGGAGGATGTTAATGTAGTCACGCTTGTAATGCTACTATATAGCAGAGATTGTTATCTTACCTTCCCCCCCCCCCAAAAAAGTCCCAATCATACTACAGATCCTGGAATTGTCTTTCGTTTGGATTATCGTCAGTCGCTATCAGTTCAAAACAAACAAGTGTTTGTTTCACTGACGTCATCCAAAATTAAAAGAAATAAAAAAACAAGAAGAAAGCACTTTATGAGCCTATAAAAAGACGAAAGCATTATCCCTGGAAATGATCTCCTGAAGAGATGAAGTATGCGATAGGTACACTGGGTTCTGTCGCTAGGGTAGTAGTTGAGAGAAAATGGACGTTGAGGAAATTGACATGCGTACAATCCAAGAGGGCTTACAACAGATCTTCACGGTTCACCTTGTTGTTCCCAATGCCATCATAAAAACAAGAATGCTTTTGGGTTTAAGTTTCTGATCTTCTATGCATTTATATCCAGCAATAGAAACAAAAGAGATGAGATACGAAAAGGAGAGATAAAGAAAAAAAAAGATTAAGTTCAAATTTATTGGCGTTTGGGAGCATTTTGCCCCCTGACATGGTTCTATTTCATCAGCGCCGTACCTATTCATATTATCTGGCCACAAAAATCGGCTGGTATTTAAAACATCCGAATTGGCTGCATCCTAAGCTCAGAACATAAATTAATAATCTAAACACTTTGCTTTTAAATTATTTCATTTCAGAAATACAATATGTGATTTTTTAAATTCACACTTTCACTCTTGGCAGATTTTTATCCCAAGTTGGGGAGATATTCACAATGCCATAAAGTAAATATTCACTATGTTTCATCATAATAGAAAAATATTTGCGTGGTTTGCGTTGGGAAATCGATTTTCATATAAAACTTGCAACATGGGAACGATTTTATCCCCTTATGCTTGTTGGATTGCAACTCTAAAAAATAATAGCGCTAATTCTACAATGGAAGGAAGCCACATACCAAAGTTTCATCAAAATCGGATAAGTTTTACGAAAGTTATCATGGAACAGACGGACAGATGGAGAGACATGCACACACACAAATGCCAATCGAATCAATAGAAGATTCGCTAACACACTTCAATTAAAATGATTTTCAGTTGAACTGGCTAGAGAGGACCAGGACGGAGGTAATTTCAAATATATACCGAATTATTTCTTATAAGAAAACTTATGTGCTTTACTGAACTTTTGGTTTTTCCTTCACGTATAAAAAACAATCTGAAGTAGATGGTTTGCTGTTTGTTATACTTTTACAGCAACAACTATGTAAACTAACAGAGGCAGTGGCGTATTTAAGGGAGGTATTTCCGGACTTAAGCCCCCCAGAAATTTTATTTTCTATTTTAAAGTAAATAAAATAGCTTGCAGAATTTCCACATTTCCAGAAGTAAAATTAGCAAAGCTCCCCTCCCCCGAAACTAAATCGTAAATACGCCACTGAACAGAGGATTGAGCTCTTGATAGGAAGCAAGGGGCCACATAACGTTGAAAACGGAGAGGAATACTGCACCAAGTTATTAAATATAAATATGACAGAAAGGTATTTCTTACTTTTGTTTGAGTGATCATTTTTATTTTGATATCAAATAACTCTGCTCGTGACCGAGAGGAAGCATTCTAATCACTGAGCTACTTCAGAATCTGTTAGAAATACATTGCGCATAAAATATAACACTGTTTTAAAAAATGGAACAGTAATTTAACTGGAAACATTATGGTAATGTAATACAACATTAAGTTACCTTATCTTAACCTGAGTGCATGCTACAGTCTAAAGGAAATACATTAATAACCATACTATCCGGCCACGACTTCTACATAATATAAAAATAGGAAAACGTACTCATACGTCAAAGCTGCAAAGCCACCATATAAAGTTCCGTAATCTATTAGGATTTTCTTTTCATAATAAAATAATTTTTATCACTGACTTTGAACTTAAAACATATAAATTTCGATATAGTTTCATAGTTACTATAGGAATCAAACACATTGTTATTAATAATTTCATATGACTACATTTCTCTACCAACAATCGAGAGTGAGAAGTAATTATTGACAGAAAATTTTATGACACGTACACTTAGGAACTATAAAAACACTTACGGTAATGCAATAACTGTGTAAACTTCGTAAGTTAATACATGTATGCAGGTTTAAAAGTTAGGGGGAACGCGGGCGGTCGAAAATATATGTACGGTTTCTCCCCAGTTCCTAAAAAATTGTAAAATGGGCAAAGATAGGCAGGGGGAACGGCGTGCGCCATGCTGCTACCTGCCGTCCCCCCACCATTTCACACCCAGAAAAGGAAATTATTTTACAAATGTTATACAAGGAGTACAGAAGTTGCAAGCAGTTAAGTTTTTATATTATTATTTTATTCTCACAATTTTGTTGGTTGCAGGGGTGCCCACAAAGGGGGGCTATGACGCAAACTGCGTCATTGAAATATTTGGGGGGGTTAAAAATCTATATAAATATGTTTGAGGAGGTGTAAAAATTAATCGAAAATATTTTTTTCATGGAAGAACACCTACGGATAAACAATTGAGGGGGGTGCGTCATGGACATGAGGGGGGGGGCACCACTGGTTGGTTGGTTGCATTCTGTTCCTTTTCAGCACCAACTGCATATGAGATGTGGACCTACAGTTTAAGGTTAATATGAATCACCGTAATGTGTTCAAATTTCAATGCTCTCCCGCCGGGAATCGAACCCGCAGCACATATAGCAGAGGCACTAACCTTTATAACACCTGTACATTATTATTATTATTATTATTATTATTATTATTATTATTATTATTATTATTATTAAGCATGGGTAAACTCCAAAGGTGAAGTAGAAGACAGCGTTTCTTTGCGAATAAGTAAATTATTTTACTTGATTTCTGATTTTGTTCATTACGTTTACGTATATACCTTTGTGTGTGTTTATGTTTCGAAAATTAAAAAAAATGAAAAGAAAGATTAAAATAAAGAAAAAGAAATTTTTTTAGGTTTAAATTCGACAAATAAATATTTTAGCGACTTTCTAATGACTTTAGGGGCTAAATTTAGCGACATTTTGCCAATAAGTGTTGCCAACAGTGATGAGAGCTGATGACACATAAAAGCAATCATATTGGTTGTGTAACAGAAACAGGGAAAGTCATATTAAAAAACATAGACATCTGAGAACAGTTGTTAACTTATCCTATTAGATCTGTTTGAAACAAATTAACATTCCTCAGTGCGGATGATTAAAAAAATATGGAAAGAGTTGAGGGAAAGAAAATATACTAGACAATGGGAGAACCACGAGCTTTGCGATGACCAACCTGGAAAGTTTCTTGGATGTGGGTCACCTTGTAGGTAGTAATAGGAAAATAGGACACATGATATTGTCAGTCAGTCACAATGGTGAAAGTGTCATTGAACGGATTAAGAGCATACAAACATGTCTGGAAATAATAGCACAATCTACGCTGAAGTTAAACCCCCTCCCTTCACCTTTTCCTACTTCCTCTGCTGTATCGAACTATCAGATTGTTGACAAAGATGGAGCTGAAGACACATAAAAGCAAGAGTTGTTAACTTGGTGTGCTCTCAGATTGTTGTGCAAACGAATGACATGATAATGTTGCCTCTTAGGCTAA
>NC_137468.1:93534704-93672526 GCF_964235325.1 Thermobia domestica
TTGAAAACTCGTTGTTTATTGGTGTGCTCACATTGATGTGCCACAACGAATGAATGATATTATTCACCGCCTCTTTAGCCTAAGAGGCAACATTCTCATGTTAATTCGTTTCAAACAAATCTGAGAGAACAAGTTAACAACTCTTGCTTTTATGTGTCTTCAGCTCCCATCTTTGTCAACAATCTGTTGTTCGCTACGTGGGAAGTAGGAAAAGGGATACATGGTAACTCAGTGGTAGTGTGCACCTATATGGGGGCAAGGGGGTCCTACTTTAGATCTACGACCAAGTAAGTTTGTGATTAAGAACATTGTATCTATTCTAGTTATTTTATTTTATTTTTTTCTCGTTGGATCAATTCTTCCAAAATCATTACGTATTATTAATGTTTGTCTTCTTTAACACACGGGTCATGATTGTGAATCATGTATGTAATGATTTTATTTAACTTCTATTTAACCACTACATTCAGTCCCTAGTGTGGTTATGGAACCACGCACAATATACTAAAAATCCTTCGCCATCTTGATTTTGTTTAAAATATTGATGTACTGTCAACGACTTTTTGTTACTTGGTAGGACATCGTTCCATCTGTTATGAATCGGACCCATCCATCAGGCACGTAGCCAAGGGTCCCTCCCCCCCCCCCCCCTTCGAGACCAGAAATGAAAAAATAAGGAAGAATTAAACAAAATGAAATGAGAAAAAGAAAAATCAGAGTTAAAAATAAACTACAGGAAGCTTTTGGTCACTCTTTTTATGAGGAGATTTGTATTACTTGCAATACAATATGGCGAAGTGAGCGAGATATCCTGGAAGAGTCGGGAATTTGAAATTTCTAGAAAAGTTACCGATTTTTCAGAGTTTCTAGTCAGGGAGATTTCAAGCTTCGGAAAGCATAGTGCCGTTCTGTAACAGAGTGGACATTTTTTATCATAATTTTTCGTCATTGCATCCTTGCAGTATCAAACATGTTATTTCAAAAACAATTCTCTACTGCTGCTTTAACCTGTCATTTGAAACGGACAGTAGTTGACGAAATAATAAAAACAAAAAATTATGTGGAAAGAAAGTTCTGTTAACATTTGATTCAACAGATATCATAAAATATTTTACAGGACATTATTGAGTATGTACATTTTATAATAATGAATATGTACCTTTATAATACTTTAGGTCATAATGAAAGGAAAATTGTTATATTTGAATAAACAGAGGAAGGACGTAAATATTGTATAATCTTTTTTAATATATATATATTGCTCGAGATTTCTTCATAGTTTGTTATTGAAATACTTACCAATATATCCTCATTTTATTGCCTTAAAAACCAATATATGTTGATAGTAAAGTAGTTTAGATTAATCGAGCTCCTGGGCCTTCAGAATTTCATGTCCTCCCCCCCCCCCCCCCGTTTAGAAATCCTTTCTAAACGAACCAATATATATTCCAGTAAAATAGTTTAGAATGATCGAGCCCCTGGTATGATGATCACAGTATTTCATGTCACGCCCCCCCCTTCACGAAATCCTGGCTACGTGTCTGCATCCATCCTAACAGAATATCCGGGACCCCCACTTCCTGTGGGGGACTCCCTTGCACCGTCACTGAACGATTCAGGATCATTCATTTATGCATAGAGCAGACTACAAGTGTAAGACAAATACATGCCGCCTCAGCTCAATGGGAAATATTTTTTGAGATATTTGCCCTCAAAGTTCATTTTCCCACGGGTTTAGACAGTCCTAGCTCTGAAACTATGCACTTGTGACCACGGGTCAATATGAACTTTTTTCCTTATTTTGATGTGAGGAATCACTTGTTTCAGTTTGTCGGTCTAGTTCATTAACACCCTGTACACACACACACACACACACACATTATATATATATATAATCTTAAATGACCGATATTAGTGTCGAGTCCATATAATATATGAGATTATCAGTTTAAATAAAAGTGCATATGAAATACTGTATTGCCTTAGCAAATTAAACGTTTTGACATGTACAGTATTTCGAAGCGGTGAACCCCTTCGAAAATCCTACCCTTACTCTAGCTTGCAGGTAACAGTAGCAAGTACATTAATATTTGACAAATTCAGATAAATATTGTCAATTAACTGCATAAATAGAGTAAATGTATGTGTACTTATTTTCAACATTTAAACTCAATGGCGTACGATGATTTGATGGTTGGGGTACCACTAACCTTTATAACACCTGTACATTATATTATTATTATTATTATTATTATTATTATTATTATTATTATTATTATTATTATTATTATTATTATTATTATTATTATTATTATTATTATTGGTGTTTAGTTTTCACATTATTATACAGTCTTCAAATTAAGAAAAAAAAACTTTACTACACACTTTCCTTTTACCAAGTAGATAAATATGATTTTCTCCTCACCAGCAAGACTATATTATCTTATTAGTATTACGGAAAAACGATTGTTCATTTCTACCTTCATTTGTTGCATGAAGTATCTCTACATTTTGCATTGGATAGGTGGTAACCCTACTCACCAGACTAAAGGGAAGTTGTCCGAGTAATAAAGAAGACTGAAATAGGCTATTAGCAACGAAGTCTGTAAAAGCCTTCGGAACGAAACGGAAATAATGTAACAAGTATTTGTAACAGCTATACCAACTATTACAGAATACTGTAAAACACAAAATTTTCGTTGCGTTGACGCAAACCACTACGGAAGCAGGCTCAAGATGTTCGAGACAGTTCTCAGAGATCCTCTAAAATGCACTGTCAATACTCGTATAATTTCTCTTTACTCTTCGCTCATGCTCAAGAAACCGATTTCTTCAGAGGCAACTGGTGTTACCTGGCAGCTCGTTTGTATGCTGTGGACAGAGGTGGAGTGAAGGGGAATGCACCGATACGATTCTTGCTGTAGTAGCTGAAGACTGGTTACTGCTGCGTTGTCATATCGAAGACCTCTTAAGATAGCGAGACAGCTGATCTTTCTAAATACATACAGTTCTCAGAACCTTGTATCATTGAAAGAAGATACTAAAGTGTAAAATTATCAATATAATTTAGTTTATATTAAAATAATTTTATTTTGTAATATTCTAAGGCTAAGGGCGGTAGGCCCAGTAGCCCACAAAATACGCCACTGGTTAAACTAAATGTTTTCTTACGGAAATATTTTTTGAGGACATACATGTGTATGTAGTGAAACACGCACACATCATAATGCACAAGTATCCATTATAATGTATACAAAAGACAAAGAAAGTAAACATAATGACAGTTGATTTCTCTTCTTTCGGAAATGAGAAAAAAAAACATTAAATGAGCAAAGAAAAAAGTGCATTTCTTCTTCTCATAAGTGTACCAAAAAATGTTATAAACCATATAATTTGTGACAGTTTTCGGAGTTTCTTCACGGTCAATTGATGTACCGCAGATGGCTGCAAGAGGACAGCTATCAAACTAAATGTGTGCGGGTACAACTGATGGTAGTGATTTCACACACACACACATACACACACACACACACCAAAAAAAACTTTCTTTTCCCTTGTCTCAAAATGGTTTTTGTTTCTTTTCGCTTCAACTTTGGATAACCATTACGCGTTAACCGAAACTTCGTATTGTCTCGAAAAAAAAAACGAATTTTTGTTTTCTCCTTCTCTCAGTAAATGTGTCTTATACGGTATTGCGTTCAGCTGTGACTTTTCTTCGTTTCTTTTCCCCTCTATATACCCCCGCAGAAACAAAGAAAGATAAAAAAAAAGTATGTAATTTTTCCGTTCTTTATAAGAGAACCAAAGAAAAACATAAGTGATTTTTGATGATATCCTTTGCGTTAACTCATCAGCTTACGAAGCATGTAATTTTCCTGATAATGACAGGGAAGAACCTATACAAGAAGTGTGTATTACCGTACCGTGTTCGCGCTTCCAGTAATTTTCAAAATAAAGAAGAAAAACGAAGCATGAAATGCTGACAATTTAAAATTTCGCTTTCTGGATTAGTTTCTAAGGAGAAAAAGTTTAGAAACAATATTCAGGCGTATGTTTCTTATTATTTCTTATCTATTTTACAATAATTCTACGATATCAATGAAGTATATACAATTACCAATCAATAACTCTTATTAAATACAGCAAAATGATATTCATAATGTAAATCCTCATGCATAGTTTTGGAGATAACAGAGTAAGCAAGTAATAGAAATAACCTTAAAATTGATGTTCGATAATTACACTATATATTATGAAAATAGTATTGAGGTATATAACAATCAAGTTTTTCATTACGATACTAGACTGAGTATACACTAATCAAGCTTATCATTAGGATACTGAATTAAGTGTACACTAATCAAGCTTATCAAGAGGTGTTGCATACACTAACCAACCTTTCATTGGGGTACTAGATGAGGTACACAATAACCAAACTCTTCGTTAGGATACTAGATGAGATATACACTGATCAAGCTTTTAACTAGGATACTAGATAAAGTTCACACTAACCAAGCTTTTCATTAGAATACTAGATTAAGTACACACTAGTCAAGAATATGATTAGAATATTAGATTTGGTATACACTAATCAAGCTTATCATTAGGATATTAGATGAGGCATACACTAACCAACCTTTCATTAAATGAAGTACACAATAACCAAGCAAGATGAGCTATACACAAATCAAGCTTTTAATTATGATATTAGGTAAAGTGGACACTAATTAAGGTTATCGTTAGGATACTAGATGAGGTGTACACTAATCAAGATTTTCATCAGGATACTAGATGAGGTACACAATAACCAAGCTTTTCATTAGGATGAAGTATATACTAACCGAACTTTTAATTAGGATACTAGATCAAGCTTATTATTAGGACACCAGATGCGGTATATAATGATCAAGCTTTTAATTAGGATACTAAATAAAGTGGACAGTAACCAAGTTTCATCACGATACTTGATGAGGTATAAACTAATTAAGCTTATTATTAGGATATTAGATGAAGTATGCACTAATCAAATTTTTAAGTAAGGTACTAGATAAGGTGCATACTAACGAAGTTTTCATTAGGATACTAGATATACTAGATAAGGTATACACTAATTAAGATTTTTATTTGGATAATAGATGAGGCATACACTAACCAAGATTTTCACTAGGATGACGTATATTCTAATCAACCTTATCATTACGATACTAGTTGAGGTATATATATATATATATATATATATATATATATATATATATATATATATATATATATATATATATGAATCAAGCGAATCATTAAGATATTAGATTATGTACACTGATGAAGCTTTTATTAGGATACTGGATAAGGTGGACACTAACCAAACTTATCATTAGGATATTAGATGAAGTGTACATAATCAAGATTTTTGTTGGGATATTAGATGAAGTACATACTAACCAAGCTTTTCATTAGAGTGAGGTATATACTAACCAAGTTTTTCACTAGGATACTAGATGAGGTATACACTAATCAAACTTATTGTTAGGATATTAGATATACTCTAATCAAGCTTTTAATTAGGATACTAGATAAGGTGCACAATAACCAAGTTTTCATTAGGATACTAGACGAGATATACACAAATCAAGAGTTTCATTGGGATACTAGATAAGGCATATACTAAAGAAGGTTTTCATTAAGATAAGGTATACACTAATCAAACTTTTCACTAGGATATTAAATGAAGTATACACTAATCAAGATTCTCATTAGGATATTAGATGAGGAATACATTAATCAAGCTTTAAATTAAAATACTAGATAAGGGTGCACACAAACCAAGTTTTTCATTAGGATACCTGATAAGGTATATGCTAATCAAAATTTTCATTGGGATATTAGATGAGGCATACACTAACCAAGGTTTTCATTAGGATGAGGGGTATATATACTAATCAAGTTTATCATTAGCATACTAGTTGAGGTGAACACTAATCAAGCGTAGCATTTAGATACAAGATGAGGTATACACTAATCAAGCTTTTGTTAGGATACTATATAAGGTAGATACTAAAAAAAATCATTAGGATACTAGATGAGGTGTAAAATAATTAAGATAATTAGGATATTAGATGAGTTATAAACTAACCAAGCTTTCCATTTGAATACTAGATGAGATATACACTAATCAATCTTCATGATACCAGTAATCAAGTTTTTAATTAGGATACTAGAAAAGGTGGACATTAACCAATCTTTTCACCAGGATACTATATTAGGTGTACACTCATCAAGATTCTCATTAGGAAGTATGCACTAATCAAAGTTATCATTAGAATATTAGTGAGGCATACATTAATCAAACTTATAATTAGGATACTCGACAAGGCATACCGTAACAAGTTTTCATTACTAGATGAGGTATACACTAATCAAGCCTATCATTAGTATACTAGATAAATGACAGTATATAGTATGAGTAATAAGATATAGCCTAGGCGATTACCATTAACTCTTAAACCTAATTTTTGTTTGGTTGATTTGGAGGTCGGCGTCCCATTCAACACTGAGGTTATATAATACGTGGACTTACAACTTAACGTATAATCTGAGCTACATATGTTACCACCAGGCATCGCTCATTTTTGTTCAACAGTTATATTATCCATAAATAATACAAACATCAGTCGATATATAACGCCGAACTTAAAATGACATCACGAGAGGAAATTGTCACGACTAATTTTTGAGAAAAAGGTATTTTGATGGCTTTAAAAAAATATGACATTCGTAGCCTATTTGTTACAGTTGTTGGTTTTTACTCTGCTGAAACAATAGATTCTTTATTTATGTGCTGTATATGAACAATTGTGTATACTGTGTATGAAAAATAAATATTGTAAGTAGTAGATTGTATCTACGAGGGCCGTTCGGATAGTAATCTCCGATTGGTTAGAAAAGAAATACTAAAGTAAATAAGAATAATTTATTATATACATCTAAAAACTACTTTTTTGTTTTATTTTTCAACATTGTTCTCATAAATATTTAAGCACTTATCATGTCTCTGCACTAGCTTTGAAATTCCATCAGCATAAAAATCTTCTGCCTGTGCCTTGACCCAGCCTGTGCCCATATCTTTCAGCTCCTAATCATCACCAAAGCGCTGAGACCCAAGTCACTTTTTCATACGCAAGAAAAGTTGATAATCACGATTTTCACGAACTTTTCCATCAATTTTCTGAACGAATTCATCACTGACCACTGTTGGCCTCCCATTTCTCTCTTCGTCATAAATGTTTGTTCGTTCACTTTTAAATGAACGAACCCATTCACGAACAACTCCTTCACTCATCACACTTTGTCCATACACGGCACAAAGTTCCCGATAAATAGCTGCTGCCAAAAATTGTTTCACCGTAAGGAAACGTATGACAACTCGCATCTCGCACTTGGCGGATTTTTCTATTGCAGCACACATTTAAAGTGGAACTAGTGATTAGACAACTTTTACTCTACTACAGCTTGATGCAAACTGATCTACCGCGAACGTCTGTGCAAAGGTGGTTGCGCTGCCCTCACTACTTCACGCACAGTGACCCACCGAAGGTTACTTTCCGAACGTGCCTCGTATTATTGTTTGATTTCACCTAACAGTGATACACACACTCCTAACAATGACACACACAGTCTTAAGAGCGACATACATACTCAGGAGAAATAATAGTGTTAAAATAGCTCAATTTTAACATAAGCTAGTGGTTCCACCGTGACTACCACTTTAATGTGTTATTTCAACACCAAGGATTCCTTGTTGCAGTTAACACAGGTCTTGAGATTGCGGTTAACACAAAACGGTGTTGAACAACATGAAAGTATCACATGACAGTGTAACAGAACTAAATAATGAACGGGAATATATATATATCATTACCCCACCTAGCATAGTGATCGAACGTCATTCAGATACGAATGTCAATAACTGTATTATAACTATATTATTTGCTAAGGAAAATGACTATATTATTATAATTATATTATTTGCCAAAAATTTTATTTGCAAAGGAAAATGACATAACAAAGGTATCACAGCCACCTCGAAATCGATACTTTTTTACCGTAATTTTAAGCGTGCACGTTGTTTTCTAATCATATAATAAACATCTAGTAAATAATAATGAGAATTTGAATTTGTTTTTACATTGACTATGAGCAAAGTGTTGCAAGATATATTTAATATTTATACCAAGTAGCAAACTACGCATGATATTTCCTGTAAACTTTCACGAAAATAGTTTCCTGAGCGTATGAATTTTCTTAAATATTTACATGAGTAGAAATGCTGCCATCTGTTGATCTTATGTCTACTATATTCTTGTTTGTTATAAACTATATTTTGCTACTCGTCATCCTAATAAATAAATTATGTTACACTTAATTATATCTTTCATAAGAGGCATGTCCATTTAATAAGAAAGAACATATTTTTGTAAAACTAGTTGGTTGGTTGGTATGTAAAAGAATATCAATAGTGTGATACTGATATGACTACTCATCATGTTAGGAAGTTGATTTAACCTCTCCCATTTTAACATTTTACTCCAAAGGTGATGTAAAGTAGCACGAAGCTTGTGTCAAGCATTAACATAATTCGGGTAACACACAGATAATGTGCTAAATTGTCACAACTACATTTTACTATGTACTAATCGCATTATTATTATTATTATTATTATTATTATTATTATTATTATTATTATTATTATTATTATTAATAATAATAATAATTTTAATGACGGGCAATTTTTGAGAAACTATCTATTACGTGTATGATGCACGTGTGTTTTTTATATGCGTAGGATTCACCATTCAATCTCTGATGGAGGTAGAGATGCAAAAAAGCCGGCTTCTTTGAATCGATGTTTTTTTTTTTACATAAAACGCCGGCTTTTTTGGGGAAAAAAACGAGAATTTTGGAAATTTTGGCTTTTTTCATTTTCATGATTTTTCTACCTAAATAGCTTTCTTATAGTATATTCTATAATTAGATAAGAATACCATGATCTAAATGCCATATTTCGCTCTAAAATTCACCACCAAGATGGATGGAGCATATGTTTTACGAATTAAAGCTAACATGAAGAATGTAGTATTTGAGGGCAATTTTAGAGGCTATATAACTTTATTTTAACTTTAAAGTAAAACAAAATGGGTTTAGAAGTAAATGCAGAGAAAACTAAATACATGGAAATGCGTCGGGACCGTAATACGGCAAATTGTGGAGGCGTTAAAATATTAAATAATGCTTTTGATAAAGTGGATACTTTCAAATATTTAGGATCAATATTAACAGAAGAAAATCATATTCACGAAGAAATTAAATGTCGACTAAAAGCAGGGAATTCGTGTTACTACTCGGTTCAAAATCTCTTGTCGTCGCGAATTCTGTCGAGGAATTTGAAGCTTAAAATATATAAAACGATAATCATGCCTGTTGTTCTGTATGGTTGCGAAACATGGTCGCTTACTCTGAGGGAAGAACATAGACTGAAAGTATTTGAGAACAGGATCCTGAGAAGAATATTCGGACCCAAGAGGAACGAGAATGGGGAATGGCGGAAGCTTCATAACGAGGAACTACATAGTCTATACGGTTTACCCAACATTGTTAGGGTCGTCAAGTCTAGGAGGCTTAGGTCGGCAGGTCATGTAGCTAGAATGGAAGAAAGTAGAAACGCTTTCAAAGTCTTGACTGGTAGACCCATAGGAAAACGACCATTAGGAAGACCTAGGCGCAGATGGGAGGATAATATTAAGATGGATCTCGCAGAGATAAGAATACAAAGTAGAAACTGGATGCAATTAGCTAAGGATAGAAGTCAGTGGAGAGCTTTTGTGAACGCGGCACTAAACCTCCGGGTTCCATAGGCCATAGAGTTAGTTAGTTAGTTAGTTTAACTTTTGAGTTATCGACATTTTTTTTCTTCTCGGTATCATTTTAGTTTGTCGTCTGTGTTTCATTTCTAAGAGCTTAGTACTCTAGTTTCTAGCGCAAAAGTTAAACTCACGTTTTTCTATATATCCGTCAAAGCGTACGTTTTTCAATATATCCGTCTAACCGTACTTCCACATTTCTGTTATACTGTAGCTGTGCAACGATTTAGCAATGATTTTCCGGATACAACCTTGAATACTAATTTATACAAATAATCAGTAGCGGATTTAGAAAAGTACTTTGGGAGGGGTTTCTCTGATTTTTCATTTTCTAAAATGTCCTAATTTTATTTGGGAGGTGCTTGAAGTTTATGAGTACAGGCATAACTAATATTTCGGTTCGTTTATATATTTAGCGATAATCTTCCGGATATAACCTTCAAGGTCATTTTATACTGAGAATCAGTGGCGGATTTAGAAAAGTATTTTGGGAGTTTTTTTTCTTACTAATGTTTAATTTTTCTAAACATTCGTAATTTTTATTTGACGGCAGCTTAAAGTTTATGAGTAAAGGCATAACTAATGGGTATTTTGTTTGTTTTAGACATTCTGTAATTTTGGGGAACAGGCTTCAGTCCGAAAGACCGCCCCCCTAACCTTCGCAAAACCGTCACTGCTGGTAATTAGTAATAATAACGATTTAAAAACAATAAGAAATGAAGTGGGCCAACTCACGTACACGTACTATTTCTACTTCATAGACGGAATGAAGAAAAGTTTTGTCAGAATGGTCGAGTGCTGAGTTGAATCCCGGACTTCCCGATAGAAGCGCAAAAGCTCCACTCAGTCATGTTTGTTGTGCAGTTGTATTTATCTTAACTTAAATATATTCCATAGATTTTTTTTTTTTTTTTTTTTTTGGTGTTGGTGGGGTGGGGAGAGTTCCATAGTGATATGAAGGGTGTGAGCCAAGAACATGGTAACTAACAAATTTTCAATTCCTGAGTTATGCAGCACCAGATAGACAGCAACGCATACCGCTTCGTTTAATCCCTCATGTATAGTCTTATGTGAAAAATCAGCTTTCCGACTTTCAAAATGGATTGTGCAGCAGAAAATTTCTAATTTCTTAAAATAGTAAAATTGTGGGTTACCATGTTCTTACCTCACACCCTTCATATGTTGAATCCCTCTTGTTAAAAATACAGAAAACTTGAGGACTGATGTGAGTAAACCGCGATGGTGGTTATATAAAACTGTAGAATTTCAAGAATATACAAAACCAAAAGCTCTAGATGTCCAGCCTTTAAGTGTATCATATAAATCTAAGTATTTTTCTTATGTTTTATTTTTATTTTATTTTGTTCCAAAAAGAGGGTATGGAATATTTTGAAGTAAAAATACTACATAGAATTTTGCTACTTATTTGAGTATTTTTTTAAAACAAGTATTTACTTTTAGGGTTGGCTGGTTTACACCAGCTGTTTTTCTTCTTTTTTTGAATAAACAACTGGTTTAAACCGAAAAAAAAAGAACGAAAAGTGCGAATCGTGTGAACTTCATGGTGACGTTTCCATATCTCAAACCATCTGCATTAGTTTTATTTCCTTTTCACCTTTTAATCAAGGTGTCCCATGTTCAATTCTCGGTCGAACCACAACCTTCTTTCATGCGTAAACAAAGTAGCGGTTCGGATGTCACTTTAAGCGAAAGTCTTCTCCTTGATAACCTCGGTATTACGTAAGGATGTTAAGCCTGAACATACGAAACGAAACTAAATTGTATATTTCTGCATGCCTGAATGCCTGTTGTTTTATAAAGAAGCCAAGATTGCTTAAATATACTGATATAAATTGGCAAAATTTATCGATTGCCTACGTAGCTTCCAACATTAGCTTGGATTGTACTTTCAATGATATGTACGTACTAAATTTGTAATTTAATACCTCAGTTTTAGCGTACTGATTATGATACGTTGATCTTTAAATTTTACATGCAAAGCAATAACAGGATTTTTCTGTTATTGTTTTACATTTAGAGTAATGACGGGATTTTCCCGATGGCTAGGGGTAGTTTCTCAATTTAAGAAATTTACTGACCGGACTTCTTTAAGCTTATGTGACCTCTTCCAGCATAACCCCGTTGTTGCATAATAACACCAAGGCGAAACAAACTTATTTTTGTCAATATGTAATACAAATACATAAAGCAAAATGTCTAAACCCAAAAAAAACCTGGTTTAAACCCAAAAAAAGCCTAGTTTAAACTCCCCCAAAAAACGGGATTTTTGGCATTTTCAAAAACAACCATGGTTCTTGCCAACCCTGCTTACTTTTGTATATAGGAGGTTTAAAAAATCTTATTATATACATTGGTTAATCGTTTGGAATTCATAATGTAAATATGTTGAGAAGTAAAACTGTTTGAAATATCTTTTCGAAATTCATGGTTTATTTTCGAGGTTTTATATCATCATCGGCATCAACCACTAATTAAATGACTTTTTGTGTTGTAGAGAAGCGAAACAAAATTTGGTTTATCTATTTAAAGCAGAATTTTCAAAAAAGCCCAAAATTTCCCAAGCAAAAAAGCGAAGCAGAAAAAACCGAGTTTTTTTTATCAAAAAAGCCGTTTTTTTTCCGAGCCCTTGCATCTCTAGATGGAGGAAAATATAGTTTCAAAGTTTCTAGTATCCACGTCATATAGAATACATTGCTGAAAAGGATGTTAAACAAGACACAAACAATGCTGACCAATGATGAACAAACACCATGTGTCTGAGTTTTCTCGGAATTCTTCCGTTTCCTCCTACTTGCTTCATTCTAACATTTCATTCATTCTCATCATTAACATTTCATCCCTGCACAACCGTAGGACGTACAGTACGAGTTAAAACTGAAAGATTTCATTTCATTTTCTCCAGTAATCCAACTCTCTTGAAGTTGAGGTTAAAGCACGTTGGGAAACGACCAACACTGTGACAGTTCATCTTGCATGATGGTCTATACACCGCCAACTCCACCAAATGCAAGCTCTGGTTGTTATTTGTAATTCACTTTAATAACATGTATCGTCCTTCATAAACTCTGTATTGAACAACGATGCGAAACAATAAAACAAACTTAATATTGCAAGAATCAAACGTATTTATTTCTTAATTCATTGGTGTGGGAAAAAAAAAAACACATGTAGCGTAAGGGTGACTTATTCCTATTAACTCTGTAATAATAAAAAAAGTATTTTCTTCTCAGTTGAATTCCGCTGTTCAGTATACAAAAGAACTGCTTACTGCATTTATGTTTCGATCAAATTAATCCATAATTGTGATATTGAGGGAATTTGCTTTCAAACCGCACACAGCGTTCCCTGTAGAGCTTCTTGTAAGATCGTTCTTACCACGAGATTCTGATTCACGTTAAGAGGTACGAATTCAATAATATAGAATATTGGCTCATATCTTTTAACACATTTGCAGCATTATTGTTTTCCTATAAAATGGCATTTTTCATTGCTCTTGGCTCCATTAGTATTTTTTTTTTGTATTTTTTTGCTATCGCATACTGTATTTTGTGGAACGTAAAATAACATAAGCCTAGCTGAAAATTCTACCCGAATAGAAGTATTTATTTGAATTTTGAAATTAGGAGTTTGTATGCACAAAATTTGCTGAAGATACGAAATTTTTTGATCCATGTAGAACACAGCAGCCGAACTGTAGAAATTTTCTGTTACCAGACACCGTCTACGAGAATGATACTTGTTTGATGTTTGTTCATTGTAATTACATTTTTTTTTAAATGTAAAATTCATTTTAGGTTGTTTGAAAGAAAAAATATAATTCACAGTACAAATAAGTTTTATGGATCTAGTTATCAAACAGAATCCTCAAAATCTGTGTACTATGAATTCATTAATTTCTTAGATAAAACCTGAGAAAAGTGTATTTATGATTAATAACATATAAAGTGAGAAATATTTTATTGGTTTAGGTCATAAATTTTATTTTAAAACGGGGCTTGAACCAAATGGCCTAAATTTACATCTTCAGGATGCAAGAACATGATATGACCATATCTCGGCTTTAGGAAACTTATTTTCTTTTTTAAACTCGTTTAAGACAAAGAGGAGACTTAAATAATTTCATGAAATGGGATGAATTTTCGCTTTCGAATGCAAGAAAATTTTTAAAGACGGTCAATCTCCTTCATCAAGCAAAGCCTAATCTTTCAAATACATAATAAGTTTATTTTCTTAGACAAAATGGAATTGGTGATGGTAAAGCTTAGATACTTGTATGACTACACTAGATTTTGTAGATTATTTTCTTTTCATTATACGCATTCCAAATAAACTCTTCAGGAATAGGTCGATTTTTTAAGAAGTTTGGTTTATACTGTCTGTCTATCCGTGTGTCTGTCCAGGAGACACAGAATCTCAAGAACTACTTGATCAATCACCATCAATTTTGGCCACGATGATCAGAGGGTCAAAAGTTTGAAATCATTTCGTTGATGAACATGATCCATTCAGTTGATGGCCAATAAAACATCGATCTCCATGAATTTCTGTGGGAGTAATTATGGATATTATCCTTGCTTTATAGACTACCCGCAATGCTTTTGAGATTAGCAGGTTTGTATAATACTTAGGATACAAAATACTAATCAGTCCGTGGACTGGAATACAACGCTAAAATGGAATTAAATGACTTTTTACTCGACAAATCTACAAAACTTAGTTTACTTCGTTTAAAATTTGAGATAAAATGCTATATTTAAGCCTGGGCTGGGTAAGTTTTAGCTTATTTAGGAGTTCGGTTTACCAAACACCAAACCAAGCTCCTTCAATTGGGTATACAATGAATTGTAGTTGTTAGCGGTTATTATTTAGTTATAGCTTTCCTTTAAGCACTATTCTTTTCAATTCATTCTGTTGCTCATCTAGTTGTGATTAAATGTTCCAGTGAGTGCCAAGGGTGCCCCGCGAGACATGGACTTCCAATGCTCATGTGGGCTCCCATGTATTTTTATGAATATGTATTTTTATACGTATTTTTTATTGTTATATGCATTGTTATATGTATTTTTTATGAATATACAATATTTGGTATAATTCGAATTCAATTTATCTTAAAATCTTCATATATGCCTTCTTAGACTCTTGTCTGCAACTAAACACACATCTGAATGAGCCCCTTCAAAGTTACAAAGAAATCGGCCCTTAGCGAATGCAGAAATTTTCGGTACTGAAACGACTCTGCTTCAGTTAGTTCCTTCCTTTTTCTAAAATTTGTTTTATAGTCGCAACGATCACTTAGGTAATGTCTCAAATGCCTTCATAAGTTTAGTTTTCTTACTTGCAGTCTTTCCATTTCTGGAAATCTTGTACATTCTTATGTTTTTGTTTCCTTTATCCAGTCAGCTTATCATTTGTTTAATAACATATTATTTATGCTTTTCTTTCACGTCCTGGTCTATTGTTTAGAATTCCTGTTAATCTAGTATTTACTTACTTATTACCACTTATTATTACTTATTACCTAGTTCTACTAATACTACGAACCAAGAGTAGAGGCTGTCTCGTCTCAAAGTGGTATTGTGAAATTACTGTATCTTGTCATGAAAATGTTGTCCCGGCTCTCTCATAGGTAACCGCTAACCGTAACTAAAAAACACTTTAAGCAAATGAATAGACATTTCTTCTATTATCACTTGCAGACTCTAGTTTGATGTAATAGACATTACTCCAGTTTTTCTCATAGGCATTTGACTTTCGGCTCTGCAAGTAGGTAAGCATTTCTTTTGTATTTTATATCATTTAACACCTATAAGCTATTATCTTAAAATCGCGGCTCGTAAATCCACTTCGACTACATGAGTGTTGAATATCAAACAATGTTGTCTCATTTTGATGTTCTTAGTAAACACACTGTTCATCAATTATCTATAAGAATTGCATCATTAGTAAAGTTTATTCAGTTATTATTTGCACAATGTTTTAAATTAGATAAGATTATAGTAAATTCTCTGGCCATTTGCAAAATATTTTTTTCAATGTTAACTAGAATTGAATTATGTATATAATTGTTAATAATTATGTAAGCTTTTAAGTTATATATGCAAGAAGTAAATATAATAAAGTAAGATTTTTACTATCATTAGTTTCGTTTTAAAACATGTTTTCTAGACTTCTAAAAGATTCTTCTTTCTTGTTTTATAGAGGTAGGCAGTGGCGTACTTAGGGGGTGGCTTCCGGGCTTAAGCCCCCTTGAAATCTTACTTAGTATAGTAAAGTAAATGAAATATCTTGCAGAATTTTCACATTTCCCGGCAAACCCCCCCCCCCGAAAGTTAGCAAAGCTCCTCCCGAAACAAAATCGTAAATACGCCACTGGAAGTAGGAATTCCAAAATATGAAGTGAATCTTGATTGTATATGATAATGTTGTTTTTATTATTATTGTATTAAAGATGATCTCTGTTATGTTGAATTATGATAGAATTAAATGATTTATGATAGAAATAACCACAACAGTGTAAAATGGTTAAAAATCGCACTACATTAAATCTACAAACTTTTCACCCATTTTGAAGCTTAGAAATTTTCTTCTTTTCTATTACTGTGAAAGTGTTTATACTTTGTTACTTCTTATTTTTCTTTACAAGTGTCAATTTTATTATTTACAAGTGTCGATTCATTTTAGTCATTTTGCCCAGCATGTTGAGTAAATCGAAAGCACTTTCCATCATTTATTTATATCTTCTTCCCATCATCTCACACACTTAACAACGATTGTATTATGATTTTAATAACGTCTAATAATTTATCGCACGGATCCGGTTTCTTAAACTAGATAATATCTTTCGATTGATATTACACGTAAACTACATAATTAATTAACAAAGTTCGAAATTGAAGTTTCGGAGTTAATGATAATTTCATGTAATCTCTCATTAATAGTCGTGTTGCTCGTGCTAATGAAAAATGAAAAAGTTAAGGAACGTAAGTTTTATTATCAGTTTCATCTCACTTTTCTTACACCATCAACTTTCATGTTATCAAATATATATATTGTTGATTTTCTCCAAAACAATTCATGAACATTTATCCTAGGTTGACATTTTCCATTCAATATCCCCACATGTCAGCCTCATAGCCCATAATTGACATAATCAACGATTTGTAAAAGTCCTTTTTTTTTTAAATGCCGACGATACTCCAGACCCATAATCGTAGTGTTTCGTTGCTTTCTTTCTGGTTTTGTGAGCTCCTTTGTGGCTAAGTTGTTAGTGTACACGCCTTTGGCGTAGAAGACCCGGGTTCAATTCCCGGCTAGAGCTCATGTGGTTCGGATTCCACGTTAATCAGTAGGTCCAGTCTCATATAGCATCGCTGCTGAAAGGAAGGTTAAACTCAACTCTTTCTGGTTGTGCTTATACAGTATATGCGTTAAATTTCCTTATCGTTCAACCACATCCCTAAATATTTAAATTAACTTACTCTTTATGTTGTTTTTTCCTCAATTTTGATTGCTCCTTTCCTTTGCAGTTGTGCTTCTTAATAATATAATTTTAGTTTTGTTTGATAGACATGATACATTGTTCAGCCTTTAATATTTTATTAGTTCTTCATACTTCTTTCTACATTGACCCTCTGGTGCGAAGGGTTCCTAGTTCAATTCTAGGCTATGTGACTCTATATTGGACAATATCGTGTCCGTGGATTTTTTAAGCTTATCACATTTCCTCCTACATTCTCATTCCATCAATTTCTTTCATAATAATTCACTTTCATCCGTCTTCCTTAGCATACAGGGTGTAAAAATGGGACGTAAAATGGAAAGATTTCATTTTCACTTTTAAGGAGTATGGTTGATCAAAAGTCCCGCGTATATACTTGTATTTACCGTGTAAATCGGTGTGTGTGTGTTCGTTCTTCCAGCAGACAGAAAATCTTAAGAGTAACCTGATGGATTGCAATTAACTTTGAACAAGGTTGTAGAAGGTTAAAAGTCTGGAATGTAGTTCATTGATAAAGGTAAGTCATTCATCAGAAATGATACAAATCAACCTTCTTCTGTTTTTATGTTAATCACTATATAGCAAATCAGTAATAGATAGCGACAAACCGTTTCCTGAAATCCATTAAACGTCATAATAATATGTTAATATGGTTTCCTGAAATCGATTAAACGTCACAATAATATGTTAATACGGTTTCCTGCAATCGATTAAAAGTCACAATAATATGTTAATATGGTTTTCTGAAATCGATTAAAAGTCACAATAATTGTTAATGCTGTTTTTATGCAATCGATAAACGTCACAATAATATGTTAATATGGTTGTATGCAATCGATTAAACGTCACAATAATATGTTAATATGGTTTTCTGCAATCGATTAAAAGTCACAATAATTTGTTAATGCTGTGTTTATGCAATAGATTAAACGTCACAATAAAATGTTAATACGGTTGCATGCAATCGATAAACGTCACAATAATATGTTAATACGGTTGCATGCAATCGATAAACGTCACAATAACATGTTAATACGGTTTCGTGCAATTGATTAAATGTCAAGATTATACGTTAATACGGTTCTTGCATTTGATTAAACTTCACAATAATATGTTAATACGGTTTTCTGCAATCGATTAAACTTCACAATAATATGTTAATATGGTTTCCTGCAATCGATTAAACGTCACAATAATATGTTAATACGGTTTCCTGCAATTGATTAAACGTCACAATAATATGTTAATATGGTTTGCTGAAATCGATTGAAAGTCACAATAATTTGTTAATGCTGTGTTTATGCAATCGATAAACGTCATAATAATATATTAAAAAGGTTTCTTGCAATCGATTAAACGTCACAATAATATGTTAATATTCTTAACTCTCCAGTAAAACCGGAAGTGATAGAAATCTAGTACAACTTCCGGTTTCAATATTGGTCTACATGGCGCAAAAACTATAAGGGATAACGAGAAGCTGATTTTTGGAATCAATTTTCCATTCTAAGAATATGTACCACAATATCTCTTAACCATTTATTCAAACTGGAAGTGGCAAAAATCAACCACTTCTGGTTTTAGTGTTGATTGCCATAGAGTGAAATCAGAAATAGATAGCAAGAAGAGAAGATGAGAATTCATTTCCCAAAGTTCTTTGGTATTGTTTTCAAACACCCTGTCTGCAATATATTCGTATATGAGTTCAATTGAGAATCTTTTACTTTTTTTAAAATGATATTTTTTTTTTAGAAGGAAGTAGGTGTAAAAGGCAAAAGAAGAAAAGGAACACTGAAAACATAGTAATTGTCATTCACTTTCACTGAAAAGTGCAGAAAAATGGCGCCAGAGTAAAAACAAGAGAATAGAGATAGATCCACGAAAGAAGGGGGAAAGGTTCCGGAAATAGAATGTTAGCAGAAAAGCAGCAAACGGAATATGATCATTAAAAGCTCTAGGTATATAAAAGACCGTGTTGGGGAGAATGGCGAACAGAGTGCCATTTAGGCTACGTGATAACTACACTCTGATTAGTGCAGGGTAATCGCCACGAAGACGTTATAGCTTTTCATGCACCTTTTTACTGGTCATATCTCGCTTTTCCCCCCTTTTCCTATTCGCATTAAAAGTAAGGGAAGACCCCCCACTTTGGTTCGCCTTTTTTATTCATTTTGTACGGCTTCTAAAAAGCACAGTCAAGTGAGTGTAGGACGGGGCGGGGTACACCCGTTACGCGTAAGAGCAAACGACCTCTGGTGTTATGATATTAGTAGAATCAGGCTTGTCCTATGCGAACTACAAACAGCATAGCTTAGTAGGCACTTTCTGCTTTTCGATAGAGCTAGAAATGTTACTGTGGATTTACTTGTAACGGTATCCTCCTCCTCCTCCTAAGCATGCATCTCTAAATGTACTGAGACCTCTTTTGACATGGGAAAAGAACAAATACAAAAACAAAAGGAATTTAAATGTATGTACGTACGAAATGTAAGTCAAAAATTTGTTAGTATCTATGTTTTCACGAGGATTCGAGATTCGTTATAAATGAAAATACAGAGTTACAAATAAATGGTATGGAATCCTTCTTATCACTGTTACATTAAGGAAATTGAAAGAATTCAAATTAAGTTTTTGCGACATAGTATTATAAGAAGTAAAAAAGATCTTCATATGAAGAAAATATTTCTTATAATAATTTAGTTAATGCATTTACATCTGATACATTAGAATTAAGAAGAGAGTTAACAGATTATTTATTTTTGTATAAAATTGTAAATGGCCTTCTAGAATGCTATTAGCGGTAAAAGAAAACATGAAACCGATTTTGCAATGACAATAAAAGCATTTATGGCAAATTTAAGGGACAACTTAAAGAAATAAAATTATGATACTTGCAATTGTGAAAAGCGCCAAAAATTACTAAATTTATGAATTATTTTGCAATCTGTTTTGAAATATTGAATATATATATATATATATATATATATATATATATATATATACAGTATGGCGCTAAATTTGTCGTACAACAGCAGAGGAGTGATTCCTGAGAGTAAAACAAACAAAAAAGAGTTCCTATAAACATAGGTCGAAAACCCAATCGTTTACATGTTATAGGCTGCCGAAAACATGAAAAAATAAATTCTAAAGGTCCATAGTTCCAAAACTATGGGACCTACTGTAGTCGGGTCAAGACTTCACTTAGGAACTAGTATGTGCTCTATCCAAAAATACATGTTTTAGAAACCTAAGGTACTAACGCAACAATTTTTGTGAAGGTAGTTGAAGAGTACTTTATATCATAGGCCCGTAGTCAAACTCCTTATATTGACACTATATTCTCCCTCTTTCTCTTTGTGTCTCAATGTGTAGATTTTCACAAATATACAAATCACGAACCCTCGGTTATATTTGCAACCTAACGGGAAATACGTTAATAGGGATAAGTTCTCCAACTCGCCTGAGTGTTATCGAAATTTGCTTTTTTAATATTTGTAAATAAATTACCAATAGTTAGCATTTTCAAAAAAATATTTAACGAATAATGAAATCAACAATTTCTTATTTGGAAGTAATATTACGTATCAATCAGTAGCGCCGAAACCTAGGAGCTCACGCCCTGTTAGACCAACAAAATTTCCATTGGGGGTTGGGTTCTTCCCCCCCCAAATGATCCATCAATACTTTTAATTGATTCACAGGTAGAACTACTGTTAAAATTTCAAAACTCAGCGCAAAACTTTCAGTTAGTTAATAAATAACCTACTACATACACCACATAATCCATCCATATATTATTTGATACGCGCATATGTATAGTCATTTAACGTAAGTTAACTTGTTTATATAATCCCTAATTAGAGTTGATTATAAGATTAACTAAGTCCCCTGCCTGTATCTACTCAACGGCGCCTCTGGTATCTGTATATTTTTCAAGTGCATGTGCATAATTTTACGTATGTATGATACAAACAAGAAGTACTGTGAGTACAAGTATCCAAAGACTCTCTTTTGTCATTTCGACAGCCAGCATTTCGCCCCACTCCTACACAACAACCAGCTTTCCGATTTGTGCTTTCTACAGTTGGGAGCAATTCCATGCTGCTGTTCTAGCTACTACCAGGCGTAATTAATCTTAGAGCAGGCGTTAGTTGGGTTGCCTAACTCACGGATTTTGTACAAGAATTTTTGTGGCCCACTGTACATGATAATTTACCCTAAAGCATATTATTTTATTCAGTTATATATAATCTATCTGCTGATATATGCCCGATCTTTGGGCAATATTTTAGCTGAACAGAAATTAAAATTTAAGAATTAATGATAATTTTAAGCTATATCTCATTTACCATATCACTGCATGTATAGTTCATTTCTCTAACCGGAGTGCAGCTCATATATATACAGAATGCAGTTTTCTACGTGTGGTGGCTCGTGCCATAAATAAGGCATCATCCGAGAGATTTTGCGGAAAACACCCCCGATAACTAAATGGCCAAATAGAATTCTAATTTCAAAAATTGTCGGTCGCTTGTCAACTCCACGTGGATTCTTAGTTGCCTCAGTTCCAAATGCTGTCCTTTAAGTTAGTGTTCGATTCCTTGTTTCCAAGACCAGCTTATTTGTTTTTACATTAACCTGACATACTGTATGTTTCATATTAACCATACTGTTGAGTGTTAAGACGTTGCAACTCCGTACATGCGGTCAAAAGAGGAATATAGATATGCTTTTGTAAAAATTAGCATGGAAACTTGAAAGAAATTTGCCAAACTACACTTTTGTTGGGTAAACACACTATACTATCGTCTTGCTAGCATTATAATGAAGAGCTTAATGAGGGTATATGTAACGGTATCAGTTTCATATCTGTAAATGGTATGGTTGTTGTATAGCATCAATATTTTGCTATATAATTCTTTTCCCAACATTTTCTCGAAAACTACTTACAGCTTTTTGTTCACTTCAATAAGAACTATCGTTTGACAAATCTTTAGATGCTTTTTTCCCTGTTAAATGCTAGTAACCTTGTAGAATTACACATAGCTTTACCAATTCAACTTTTTATCAATAACCTAATAAAGGTAGCACAAAGTAAAATGGAGTCTAGGCATTGACTTGTGGTATAACGATACTGACTATAATTTAAGAGGCCTTATCACTGCGAAATTAAAATACCGCTAATTTTACAGTAATTATGTAATATCTTCAAATAGATAAAAGATAATCAGAATGTGGAACAGGATTGCCCTAGACAATATCATTTTGAATGAGGTACCGTTATCACGAGTCACCTAGTAGCTTTCCGTTTGCAGCCATTTAGAAACGCGAAAATAAATGCCGTTTTTTCTAAATGGCTGGAAATCGAAAGCAGATAAGTGAGTTGTGATAACGGTATCTCATGTAAAAGTAATAGTGTTTGGGAAGCTCTTGTTCCATTTTTCGATTAAATTTTATCTATTTGAAGATATCATATAATTATTATAAAATTAGCGGTATTTTAATTTCGCTGTGATGCAGCCTCTTAAGAATGGTGATACGAAGGATTAGTGGCAGAGCTTTTACCTCTTGCGCGAGACATCTCTGGTTCGATTCCAGATCACGTGAGTTGGTTGGAAAAATACGTGGTTTCCGTTGTTTCCCTCGAGATTCTATCGTTATCACCCACCAATTTCTTTCATAAAAAATCACTTTTATTAATCACCCTTCTTCTTTGACCTAATGGTAGGTTGCAAAACTGAAATATTTAATTTTTGATTTACAATTGAAGAAACACTTTTTTCTTACATATTACTGTGTATAATATGTATAGAAGGATTTTCTGTATTGATTTACTTAGTTTTTCGTTTTTAAACTTCTTTAATTCCACAAATTTTTGTGATGAACAAATATAATTTTGTAAATAGACATTAAGCAACGTCAGTTTGCTTAGCGTAGCCACTTCATGGAACCAATTACCCACGATATACAATGTATTCCAAGTATTCGAAAAGGTTATATAATTCATAAGTTCTTTTTTTCTCTCTCTTTAGGTTCTTTGATATCTTCATTACGAAGTCTTAAATTTGAATAATTCATTACACGAATAATGGATTCTTAAAATAATTGAACAAAATTTGTTTTTCAAATTGAAATTGTTCAAATATTAAAAACAAATATTCGGATATACGAAAAATTTTAACAGCACTATTATAGATCACTACTCATACAAAAGTGACAGCATCACTTTGTAGTAGATTAGACCACAGCATAAAAGTAAGTTTAAAAGGTTAAAATCGTTTTGGTATTTACAGTATCGATTGCTCATTTCCCATGCAAAGATAGCAAAATTTTTGTCAGCATATCACATTGATTAAAATGTTTATTGTCAATGAGAAAGCAAATGGAACAGAAAAGAACCACTTCCTTCTTATATTAGGTTGGTTCGAAGGAAATGTCTGCTTTGGAGTCTATGGTGGGCAAATCACATTAGGAACACTACACAGAGATGGACTAAGGTCATACGTCTAACTCCACAAACTTTCATGTTTCAGAAAAATGCTCCCTCACATGTAGCGTAAAGGACGATGCACACTCTCCATGAGTTGCAGTATGAAAAAATTCTTCAACCACAATGCTCCTCTAATAAATCTTCCATTGACATTAATTTCTTTCGATCAATTTCTGAAAGAGGCATGGGAGATTCGGGTTCGATTCCTCGCGTGAGCTCATGTGGTTCCGTTCCCACATTAAGATATAAGACTACGTCTCATATAGCCTCTCCGCTGATAGGGACGCTAAAATCAAATCAATCAAACCATTCCTGGAAGGAAGACCTCTCCTGATAACTGAGTGGTGCAACCTGTGGTTGAGGACTTTCTCACATCACTGCCCTGATGATCAAGAAGTGTAACATGCGGTTGAGGTCTTCTTCGCATTACAGATTCCAGACGTCATCCGAAACGGAATCGAATCGTTGGCTGAACAATATCAAAAGTATGTGATTGCAGACAACGATTATATTGAATAACCAGATCTTATCTAGTTTACATTCTTGTGACCTTTGTAAATGACGCACCTTGGCTGACATTTCATTCGCACGATTCATATGCCAAAATTATTCTAATCAACGTATTTGCTCACAACCATGACTTATTGGCTATTTCCATTGGTTTGTAACTATTCAATAGTATAATTATCTACAAAAGTTATTTTCGTTTGGTAAAATTTATTTTGAGAATAAAGGTGGTATGGCTGCAAGGTACAGAAAATTACACATTTGTATTTTTTTTTTTCAATTTACTAAAAGCTTTACTTAAGTTGCCATTTCATTCTCAAGTTACTATATTTATGAAACTAATTTCATCAAACAGAAAGAACTTTGTTCCTGACTGTACTAAGTACGATCGAACAACCAATTTTAGAAGTAAAGCCTCTATCTTTGAGTCACTCTAAGCTTATATTTTTTTTATCTATCTATCTTCTAATCAGTATTATCACTGACAAAAGAATCCACCAAATAAGGTAAACGCGCCTGAATTCGACAGGCACCCGAATTCGACATACCTGTGCTTAAATGTTGTGAAATAAGCGTAAGATGTCATCCCTGCGATCGCGAATAGAAGTGGCACCATTATGGGAATGTCTTTTATCGTGTCAAAAGCCGGTTACAGTAGATGAGTCATACGCATGGAGAAAATAAGTACATTGTTGTGTGTGTGACACACTCTTCGAGAAAAAACACATAATCTTAAGAAAATCATAAGACGGCAGGTTATTTTCGTAAGACTTTTATTAAAGTTAGGTTTGATTCAAGCAAATAGTGGTACTTTAATGTTGTAAAGGAGTTTCAATCAGTACGTTTTGTTTTTTTCTGTGAGGACAAAGGTTGTGATGTAACATGAACGGGGGGTTGTCGAAAACACGAACCTCTATTTGTAACGTGAACCGGATTTCGAAAAGGTTGTCGAATTCATGCTCAGTAGTGCAAATATAATTTTAACTGAATATCTAAACGTACAAGTATGTTCAAAGTCTTTCATAAAGCTATTTGTTGCATAATTCCCCGATAGTTGTAACCTCAGTTCGACGTGGAATGTCGAAATCAGGTTCCAGCATGTCGAATTGAGGATCATCGAAGTAACTACTCAGTTCAGAAAATTTAAGTTGTGTTCTTTTACCCGTCTGATAATTTCTGCATAATAATAAAACAATATTTGAAGCTGAGAAGAGATTACTACTACAATAATGCCGACTTAATGTTTTACATGGATATAATTGAAGGTGTCGAATTCAGATACCGCAACTGTCGAAACCAGGTGAAGTGTGTCGAATTCAGGTTCCATTAGCGAGTTCCAGTTTCATAAAAAATTTTAACATTAGCATTTGAGCCTTGAAGTGACTTTTAGTATTAGTAGAGACTGTACATTTCAAGGGAAAAAAAAATGGGCCAACACCGACCAATATTATGGCCACAATAGGCAATTGATTTTGAAAAAGGTCCTTAACCTGTCGAAATCCGGTGCGTTTACTTTACCTCTTGTGAAATATTATATTTTTGATTCTAGACAAAAAGAAAGAAAAAATAACTATCGAAGTTTTTAAAACGAAAGAATGTTGAAATGCATGGAAAATAGCTTAATCGTTAAACATATGGGGAAGTGCTAGCAGTAATAAAAAATAAAATAACAAAGTTAGAAGTAATTTAAAAGAAACTGATTAGAATATTGCCCGAAAAGAAAAAGATGGTTCTGAATGATGTTACAGAAAGTATGATGGAACGAGTGGGAGGCAATGTTGGTGGACAGTACTAAAGCAAATACATCAATATCAAGATGAGAAGGTCAGCCGTGAGGACTGTAGTGCCTGAAAGCTTCATTATTGGGGGCAAAAAAGAACTACCAATGAGCAGATGGCAGAACACCTATGAGGATGATCGAAAAATCTGATCTTGTCTCTCACTGCTATGAATAGGCAAGCATGCATTACATAAATGTAATGTTGAAATGCATAACGAGGTAGGGACAATGAAATAGAATATCATAATCAGAGATGATAATTTTGCAACCAGAGCTCAGGCTCATATTTTCAACTAGGCTCGCGTTCATGATCTCAGTGAGGTTCACGATAGTTGAGGCTTGTACTTGCTCGAGCTCGGGCTTCTGGCTATTCTCAATGAGGTTCAGGCTCGCTCGATTTTACGTTTACTAATCTCACTGGGGTTCGCAAAAACTCACTGGGGTACTCTGGCACTGAGTCGTTATCAATTTATAAGGCTCATCCTCAATTGTTGAGCTTGATCCCAATTGAACCCAGGAGTTCGAACATCTCTGCAAATAGCAACAATGCTTGTTATGTGTCCATTTAGTTAGTGATTGCAATTAGATCTCAAAGTACATTAGTCACTTCGTCATAGAGAACGTTCATTCGGCATCAGTAGTTAAACACGCACGGCATTATAAACGTAGGCTCAGCCTAATTTTGTATCTTAAATGCTGTAACTATGGTAAGGTACACTGTTTATGGCGTTTGAACGCGGTGTTCGGAGTTTCCTTTAAACGCTGTTAGCAGATGAGAGAGCTGTGGTGTTGCTACATAACTAAGAGCATCTATTATTTGCTCATTTCCTTGCACTGTGGTGCATCTGTTTAGCCACACCCATTTACCACGTGGCAATGTCACATCACAGCCTTCGTTTCATTCGTCTAGCACATACACGCTATTAATTGTATCCCACGATTTAGTTTTATAAGCCTTTTATGTATCTCGGATATTTCAGTATGCTTAATGATCTGCTTTTAACGAATTGTATTGGCCTTTGAGAGCGATATAAATTTTGCAGTCCCGGTCCCCGAATACAGATACAGGTAATACTGAAGCTCTTAGGGGGACAGGAGTCATCATAAATTTAGTATTTTAATGATATAGGAAAACTAATCACTACTACCTGTATTTTGCTGTGTAGATCAAAATGTATAATTCTCATATCAGCCTTCTACAGAACGGATTTTGTCTGTCGAGAGCTTTTTTACTGATTATAAATCCAAACATTATACTCACCTCTAATGCAAATAGTGCACTATAAACAACCACTCTGAAAAAGCGCAATATTCAATACCCAATCAGATTATAGCTGTAGCTCAATTACGGGGTTGAATTTTAAATAGGTGTAAGTCAGAAAGTACCATTTCATCACTTCATAATATGTTACGACTATTTTTCCGTATAATGTTCTGAATTTATAGAGGCAACCTATTAACTTTTCCATAACCATATTGCATATTAACAATGTTGTAGATTTCAAAATAAAAATTAGTGTCGGGTAAAAAAGATACAAATTTGCATTAGTTAACAGAGAAATAGGAAGGGAAGAAAGTAATATTACAAGAAAAAAAGTTAAATCGTTTCACAGCGGGTACTGGTTATTGAACAAGGTTTCAACAACCTCACATTCTCATAGAATAGCACATTTCTGCTGCAGGCGACAACAAATATTCGTAATTTGGGCATTGATATGAATCAGGAGATAGCTATTTGTCATATAGCGACATCTACAAAACACTCATATGTTGGGTAACAGGAGAGGTACCGAGAGAGAGAGAGAGAGAGAGAGAGAGATCATCAGTGCCAAAACAAACGAAGTCCCATTACAAATAACTAAAGCTCCGAGGGGCTGGGACAATGTCCTCTGATGGAGAGCTGACGTCATTTAACATATTTTACCAGAGTAATTCCCCGTTTCAATGTGTGTTCGTATGGAGGTTCATGCATAATGGAATAGCCTATTCACTTTATAATTCAATGATTCTCAAACCCCCTTTTATCTCCTCTCTCATACACATGCATTCGCTCTCTTTGTATGTGTGTGTGTAATGGTGTACTCTTCGGCTCCAGAGATCAATATATAGTAATGGTCATTTTTTTTCTATTGACAAATACATCCTACTATAGACATATGCTATACAAGGCGAGAGTTCTATTAAAAGCTTTTTTTTTTTTTTTTAATAATAAATTGTAATCTCTGACTTGATAAGTCATAATGTTTGACCCTTTCTTCTCGATAAGCTTAACTATGGGTTAGTAGTGCTGTTAAACAATTTCGTTTCAACTATTTAAACAATATATGCTTCGTTGTCCAAAAATTCTAACAAAGATATTATTATAAGAACGTTTGATCAGTCTGTTTGAAAAAGCTAAGATTATTTTAATAAGGAATAATATTTTCAAAAATTTGCTTGAATGAACTAATAATTATTTGAATAACTAATAATATTTCAAACAACTTACTTGGATAAGCTAATAATTATTTTAATGGCAAGTAATGTTTCAAAAATTGTACTTAAGCAATGTAATAATCATTTCAGTAACGAATATTTCGAACAATTTACTTGAATAAGCTAATAATTATTTCAATAACGAATAATATTTAAGACAACTTACTTGAATATGCTAAAAAATTATTTCAATAATTAATAATTTTTCCAGCAATTTAGCTGTATGATCTAATAATTAATTCAATAATAAATAATATTTGGAACAAATTAGTTGAATAAGGTAATAGTTATTTGATAATAAATGCTATCTGATTACGAAAAATATTTATAATTAAGTGTAAAGAGTACCAGAGATATTTGAGCATAGAAGAGAAGGTCGATTTTCCTGAAAATTAACGCAATAGATGACTTTATTTACAAAGTCAGGATATTAAGAAATTACAGTAATATTATACAAGAGCTGTATTAATAAAAGGCACAGTGCACCGCACTAAATTTTCTAGCTCCAACTTCCTTAAACTATAGCACGTTGTGCTGTAGTTATTAATGAAACAGTTTCTTGTGGAACACGAACAAAAATATGACTTATCGGAAAACTTCATTAAAAAAAAGAGAAAAACTCAACCCCAAAGGTAAACTACCTCGTGTAGATTTTCCATAAACAATGACTTATGCCATATGTTATGGTTATTGATAATAATAATAATCATCATAGGTATTCTGCCTTTATTGGCAGGTCACTTGCCGCAGCTGAGAAGCTTCCATGCTAGGGATGGTATCGAGACGAGACGAGACGAGACTTTGTACAGTCTCGGTCTCGTCTCGGTTTAAAAATAGCTGTCTCGGTCTCGGTCTCGTCTCGAGTCAAAAATCGCCGTCTCGGTCTCGGTCTCGTCTCGGTCAACAAATGCTTGTCTCGATCTCGGTCTCGGTCTCGAGGGCCAAATCTCGGTCTCGTCTCGGTCTCGTCTCGAAAGTCTCGAAATAAATAGGTGAAATTAAAATTGTAAAAGTATTATTATTGTAAAGTCTGTCATTTCTGCTTCTTATTTTTGGCCTTATTCTTGACTTAGAATTATAGTATGGTGTACTTCTTCAGAACTAATTTGCTAGCGCTGATGCCTTCCATGCGTGTGTTCCAGTTTCAATCATCAGTGGGTATATCATATCTAATAATAACCCATATTTCACTTTCAGCAAAAGACTTTCTCATATGGCCTCAGTACTGCCTATATAATTAAACTCTATTAAATTAACTTCAGTACTATACAGTAGTTTATTTCCTTCCTTAGAATAAGAATTGTTCAATACATTCTAACTTATAACGCAACATATAGCAGCATGAATGTATTTAATCGTACCGAAATTGAAATTTTACAATTTCTCATTTATTGTCCAATACATTTTGTTTTAACTGTCATTTTAAAAGCATAATATAACGTTCATTATCTGAACAAATAGGGTAAATTATTACTACAATATATTTTGTTTAAAATTGATCAAATGCTTTATTACCGTTTCACATCTACGTGTTTAATTGACACCTTATAACACGAAATTCCTGAACTTTGTGATGAGAGCTACGGCACTCATCTTTGCTATGTGTGGCCTCGGGTTGCATCACGAAATAAGTTAGATTCAAAGTCAGATGTTTCGCATAGTTCGCTTCTAAATTTAAGTACATTCTGTTTCTTATACAAGTTCCCAAAGTTGTAATGCATTACATACGCATACGTATATCCACTGTCGTAACATAGATTAAGCTTATTCCTGAGCTCTTAGCGGTGCATGTGATCTGAGCTCTTAGCATAATCGTGAGACGTTAAACTAAAACAAAACAAACCAAAAATCAACACAATGTGTATTACTAACTGTAAGTCTTTGAATAATTGCATATAGCTATATGATATGGATCGAGTTTGAGGTGGTTGGTGGTCAAACTATAACAAATGAAATGCAGTTAGGGCGTAATTAAAATTTTAATAAATAAGTTTTTTAATCTAAAAAAATACACCAGGTCTAAGGCTTAGGGAGAACAACTAGTGCTACTGAAAAGTTGTCAGTTACGTTTAATTTCAGTTACAATTTGATTTTACATGTATTGCTGGAACGAAAACTTTGACATTAACATTATAAGTAGCCCAAAGACTATGAAAAACATCGTGTTTTGAAAACATTCTTGCATCATAAAACAAATTACGAGTAATTTAAAAATATTTTGCACTTTAGCTACGTTATTTGCACTATATTTATAATAATATTTAGCAATTTATTTAAGTTCGCAACACTGCTTAAAATGATGTAACTGCGACTTGTTGTAATTAAAACTACTGAACACTAATGTTATAATGTTCCTGCCGTTTGAGTTATTAGAGATCTCCAAAATGTTGATGTTAGTGATATGTATTGTCCTTTGTTACACTGAATAAGATATGTGCTTTTGTGGTTTAATTTAATATCTAAATTAGAAATATGTAGAGCTCTTTCGCGGCTAAGCAGTTAGCCTATGGCGTGAGAGAGCCGGGTTAGATTCCCGGCGGGAGCTCATGTGGTTTAAATTCAACGTTAATCAGTAGATTCAGTCTCATATAACCTCGCTGCTGAAAGAGGCGTTAAACTCAATTAAAAATGAAATGAAATTTTTGAGTTTTACGTCCCACGGTTATTCCGGTTAGGCTAAAGGAGACTGTGATGATGAGAGATGAATGAAATGGTGGAATGAAGAAAGTGGGAGGTAACGGGAGAACCCCGAGAAAACTAAACTAAATTAACTGAACAGAAATATGTAATATCAAACGTAGTGCAATTTGAGAAATTACAACTTTATGTTGCGTTGGCAACATTGCTTGTTTATCTAGTGGTATTGCAGAGTATCTGGAAGAATTTCCCCTTCCATATTTCACACAGCATGTTAAAAAAAATCAGCATTTTTAATATATTTGACTATTACTAGATGAAATACTCATTTTTCGCATGGGACCAGTATTTGGAAGTCAAGGCCTGTGGGAGTATCACTATCTCAGCAACCGCGAAAACTACTGTATGTATTTGACACTAATATCGGTCATTTTGTATTATTTTTACATGTCTGGGTACCCCCTCCCCAGCAGGTGAACCCCGACCCGCATGCACTGGTAGCTGAATTTGAAAGTCATCGCTAATGGAAGTGACACCATTGATCTCAGCGACCGCAAAAACTATACATTTGACACTAATATCGGCCATTTTGGATTATTTTTACATGTCTCGGTATCCCTCCTGTGAACTCCGGCCCGCAGCTGAATGGGGTGAATTTGGAGGTTAACGCGATCGGAGTTCCACCATTGATCTCAGAAAATGCGAAAACTATTTGACACTAATATCGGTCATTTTGTATTATTTTTACGTCTCGGTACTCCCCTCCCCCGCAAGTGAACTTCGGCTCGCATGCACTGGTAGCTGAATTTGAAAGTCATCGCTAGTGGAAGTATCATCATTGATCTCAGCGACTGCGAAAACTATGTATTCGACATTAATATCGGTCATTTTCTACCCTCCCGATTTAAAAAAAAAAAAAAAAAAAAGCTTCTTCTTGGTCTGAGGCCTGGGACATAATACTTGTCACTCAAATTTCGTAACTCTTGGACTCTCGTCTGGTCCCCAGGCCGCACACAGGCAATCAGAAAGACAGGCATGCAGACACACAGACAAACAAACTCTTCCTTTTACTTATATTAGATATCTATACAGGCGAGGATCCAAGGGGTTATACGCACTGGATAAAATGTCAAACTATGGTTTAGCCCCTCCCTCGATCATATCCTTGATCCGCTAGTATATATATATATATATATATATATATATATATATATATATATATATATATATATATATATATATATATATATATATATATATAAAAGTGTGTTTGTGTGTGTGTTGAGAGAGGGAGAGAGAGAGATGACTATACACATCAGCAGTGGATTTTGTTTTGGGAGAGGCTTGAGAACGATTAAGAAATATTTGTGTTGTACGTGCAATGCGAAAAAATGATTACAAATCTATTTCGGGAGGGGTTTCAATCCGATAGCCATCCCCTAAATACGCCACTGAACATTAGTCAACCGTTCCCATATTACCTAATACAGCAACGAAAGGGATTTTGAGTAAAGGTCAATCTTAATAGTTGTCTATATCAATATTCGAGACGAGACCGAGACTTTCGAGACTGACCTAAGTCTCGTCTCGGTCTCGTCTCGATTTATAGAGGCCCGTCTCGGTCTCGGTCTCGTCTCGGTAGATAAAAGGCCGTCTCGGTCTCGGTCTCGTCTCGGTATATAAAAGACGGTCTCGGTCTCGGTCTCGTCTCGATAATTCGAGACGATACCGAGACGAGACCGAGACTAGTCTCGGTCTCGGTACCATCCCTATTCCATGCCCCTCGGTCCTCCGCTAACTTCTTCGTCTTCGCGTATGATCTTTCTGTTTTTATATCATCCATTAATTGTAGTCTCCTTCGCCCCCTCCCTCTCTTTCCCGACACCATACCCTCTAGGATGTCCCTCATGATACAATCTCTTCTTAGGCAATGTCCCAACCAGTTTCTCTTCCTCTTCCTAATAATATCTAAAAGTGTTCTTTTCTCACCCACCATTTCTAACACTCTCTCATTCGTTTTGCGCTCGACCCAACTAATTCTTTTCATTCTTCTCCACACCCACATTTCGAAAGCTTCCAGTCGATTTTCGTCACCTTTACGTAATGTCCATGTTTCCGCCCCATACAGTACAACACTCTACACGAAACATTTTATGAGTCTTTTTCTCAATTTTTCTCTTTCTTCAAGGTCCCACAAAACAGACTTTTCTTCCTCCTAAAGGCTTCTTTCGCCATTCATATCCTTGCTTTTATTTCACATTCGCACTTCATGTTATTATTAAGAATACTACCCAGATATCGAAAACTATTCACTTGTTCTATTTTCTCCCCTCCTACTTTTATATTTGACACAGACCCCTTCGTTCCAATCACCATAGCTTTTGTCTTTTTAACATTTATTTTCAACCCATATTCTTCAAAGCCCTTCCTCATTTTTCTAACATTTTATTGATTTTCTTTTCAGATTCTGCAACAAGCGCCAAATCATCTGTAAATCTTATGCATCTAATCATTCTACCTCCTACCGAAATACCATCATCATCATGTAAACTCTTTTTCACTATCTCTTCTAGATAGACATTAAATAGTGTTGGCGAGAGGCAGCATCCTTGTCGAACTTCCCTTCCAATTGCACTCTCTTCCGTCAGTTCTTCCCCTATCCTAACACTTACTTGTTGGTTCATGTATAAGTTTCTTATGAGTCTTCTATCTTTCCATTCCAACCCTACCTTCGTTATAACTCCCAACAACAATTCCCAATTCACGCGGTCAAAAGCCTTTTCAAGATCAATAAATATAACATACACCTCTTTCCCTTTTTCTATAAATCTTTCACCGATCGCCCTTAATAATCCAATTGCATCTCTTGTGCCCTTGCCTCTTCTGAACCCGAGCTGCTCCTCCTCAACTTCTTTATTTGTTCTTTCATATAACCTTCTGTTCAGTATTCGGAGCAGAATTTTAGCTGCATGAGATATGAGACTAATAGTTCTATAATCATCACATCTCTTTGGGTTCGATTTCTTAGCCATCGGTATCATGATCGTTTTCAGAAAGTCTTTTGGCCATTCTCCTGTTTCATATATTTCATTGCATAGTCGGAACAATTCTTTCTTTCTCTTGTCTCCTATATTTTTAATGAATTCGATTGGTATGTTATCTATTCCGGTTGCCTTTTCATTCCTAACCTCGGATATAGCCTTTTCAAACTCATCCCGAAGAATACTAAATCCTTTATCATCCTCGCCTACTTCATTTTCTACTTCAAAATTTAGGCTACACGGTCTATCCCTATTCTCATATAAGTCTTCAATGTATTCTTTCCACCTTCCTATGACCTCATTTCTCTCGCTGACTACCTTCCCATTCTTATTTTCTACTGCCATCATAATACCCCCTTGTTTCCTCCGAAATTCCATAGATTTCACCTCCTTGTACATTTCCTCATATTTCTCAACTCTTTCTAATTCTTCTATGTACTCGCATTTTCTTTTGTAAAACTCTTAATAAAAAAAGGACAAAATTGGATGAGTGGTATTTCACAAAATTGTTAGAAAAATATTACCCTAAAAGTAAACTATCCGTTGTGAATATTTACATGGCAATGATTTATGCAGCACTATAGAAATACTAAATAAATATTTATTTATGAAACAAAATCGTCTGAGTCGTTTTTGAGAAAGTAGTACGGAAAGAAATTCATCCCAAAGAGTAAACTACTCTTGGAGATTATTTTTCGTAGCGAATAATTTACAAGTTATTAATAAAATATTTATTTATGAAATATGAACAAAAACACCTGAGTTGTTTTTGAGAAAATCGATCGAAAAAACAAACTTACCTTCAAGTATAAAGTACCCCTTGTACATTCTTTCAGGATAAATGCTCTATGCCATATTGTCAACTTAATGATGGAATATTTATTTATGGAACATGAACAAAATTGCCTGAGTCCTTTTTCAGATAATCTTTTGAAAAACAGCTAACCCTAAGGAGAAACTACATCTCGTACATTCTTTTATTACAAATGAGTTATGGCACATTATCAAGTTATTAATGCAATGTTTATTTGCATGAACAAATCCCCTCATATAATAATTTTTATTTATTTATTTATTTTAGAAAATCGCCAAAACACACTTCCAAGAGTAAACCATCCGTTGTATGTTTCTTCACGACCATCGAGTAATATCATATTGTCATGCTATAAATGAAATATTTAATTATGAAATATAAACAAGATCTTAAGAGTCGTTTTTGAGAAAATCGTTCAAAAAAAAAAAAAAAACACCCCCAACAGTAAATTAACTCTTCCTACTTTTCCAGAAAAATGACTTGCTGCATGTCAACATATGGGGTTGATATTGAAAAATTGATTTTCGAGAAAATTGTCATTTTTCACTTTCACCTTTCAGTAAACTACCTTTATTTTCAGGGACAGAAAGAAAATTCGAAACTTCCCTCTAGGGATTCATATAACAATCTTAAGTTTAAAATTTGGTCTTGATGTGCTGAACGGTATGACTTCTAGGCAATTGTACACTCATATCCAAAATTATTGTTGCCTGTCTATAAATATGTTGTTGTAGGAATATAATTTGAAAACGAATTAACCCGGTATTTCTTATAATGTTAGTATGTGTATAATCGACAGAAACATGTATATGATAAATTTCATGTCAAAAGAACAGTAAATAAGAACAATAAAAAGAAAATAAAACTTTTTTGTTCATTTAGCGCCATTTTGTTTTACTCATTCTAAATTTCGTATTTATAATTCTTTTCCTATGAAATTTATCACAAATATACATTCCCCGATAATGCATATAGTAGACCTATTAGTGTTAAAAGTACCCTGCAAAATAATTATCAAATTATATTGCCACAACAAGACAGTTATAGGTATGCGACAATCATTTTGGACATGAGTGTACATCAGAACAAACAGATGGACTGATGTCAAAAAAAAAAAAAAAATAACATTTTCAGTATCTATGAGCCACAAAACGTGTAAATCAGCTGAAATCTTGAAATCGATTTTTTTTCACAATCACCATACTTTTCTTTCCTTTCTTTTCTTGAAAGTAAAATAAAAATAGAATTTCAATGTAAAACCGATATTAGTGGGAAAATATTAATGTAAAGAAAGCAGAAAACGAAACGAAAAAAAGGGGGGAGCTATATGGATATTCAAAAGAATTATCTGAGTATTTAGAGTACTATACTTTTCTTTTCTTTAATATAAATTGCATATTTAGGTCTCAAACTACAGAGAAAAATTGCTGAAAATATTTTTTTAAGGAAGGATTTAAAAATACATATCATTTTTTTAAAATACCTTAGCTTGTATTCTCGTACCAATTAGAACTTTTGTATATATAAAGTTAAATCGATATATTTTATTCTCTTCGAAATAAAATAAAAATATACAAAGATGAAAAGTTACAAAACACATCCAGTAGGGGGGAAAATCTAACTCATTTTTTTTAAAGATAAAAATTCACATTATAGCAGTATATTAGATTGATAGACAGAGATTTAGATTGAATATTTAGATAAATACTTCAAATGTTCTAATGCAACGTTTGCAAGAAAAAAGTATTTTAATTGAAAATGAGATTGAGTACGACGCTATTTAAATTTGGCCATAGAATTAGTTTAACTTGCAGAATGATTTTATATGAAATACAGATACTTATCTAAATTAGTAAGTAAAACTCAAGCATAATAGTAAGTCAAAAACAAAAATCGCTATACTACTAAAGTCATGAACCAAGAGAATTTAAAAGTTGTTCAAGAAATATTTAAATCACAAGCATTTGTCACACATACAATTTTTTTTCCTTCCGAAGTTCCTACACATATCACATGATGCCATTATTTACATGTTTGGCAGTGAATCCAAACACATTATCTGCTAGATTCATCAGTTATGCCTAATTATTGTGACCTTTACAGTTCAAACGATACATTTTTCTATGATTCATTTACATTGTAAAGATCGTATCATTCCTTGTGGCTATTATTAGTTGATACAGGTCGCCTGGTGATTTATTTTTCGTATGACTTCAGGATAGTGTTGCTACTCTTTCCAATATAACTTTAAATATTTTTCCAAACATTTCCTTCGCAGTGCTATTGTCGTTCTCGAGATGTATACACTTCACGTTGATATTGTGAAAATGTTTCATAATTTCTTAGTGACAAAATATCTTCATTGTCTTAAGAAACATTCTGTCTAATGTTATACAGCATAATTTGTGGGCACTGTACGGTGGAAAACACAAATTTCAGCCTCATGCTTCTCTCAAAATTCGATTGACCCAAATAGCTTCGTTAGTTGGTTTTGCGAATAAAAAAGTTCACTCATAGATCTGATGGAGAAAGGGAATGAAATAGCGTCCGAAGTACATGTTTTAAACACATGCAAGTGCTTCATTAAATATATACAGTCACACAGCTTTGATACGTTGTTTGATATATATATATATATATATATATATATATATATATATATATATATATATATATATATATATATATATAGAGAGAGAGAGAGAGAGAGAGAGGGGGGGTCAAAAGTCCCCTGTTATTATTAGAGTTACAACAAAATGTAAGATTGGGAAACCGTCTACAAATATGATGTTTTCAATCTAAAGTGAAGGTTTTTTTAAATCGGACGAGCCGTTTGGGCTGTGCACTCTTTATGCGCTCAATGTTAAATGAAAATGCAACGTTGGCATTTACCTGGACCCACAACGTAAGTGAATGAAGTTTTTGTCATTTTAAGCTAACGTGTCGATTGTCAGCCCCATTTCAAACATTAACTTCATTTACTCATGTTGTGGGTCCAGGTAAATGTCAATTTCACATTTTCAACTAACATTGAGCGCATAAAGGGCGTACAGCCCAAGCAGCTCGCCCGACTTAAAAAGTCCTTCACTTTAGATTGAAAACATCATATTTGAAGAAGGTGGTTTTCCTTCTTACATTTTATTGTAACTCTAATAATAACAGGAAACTTTTGAGACACCCTATATATCAGGACCAAGAAGTTAGGTGTTGCAAATCATCTTGATAAGAAAAGAGTCACATTCGAGACAACTGCTGAACAAATTGATAATAAAAAAACCTTTTACACGAACAAAAACTCAAAACTGAAAAGGAGTTTGATACGCCGTTGTGCACAGTCAATACGTATTGAATGTTCTTCTTAGATTGATTCAAATAGCCCCTTGACTCACACAGACCCGGTCTTTCCTATATATTTATATTTTATGCGGGCAACTATAACTTCCAAAAATTTTGATTTTAGAGCAGTCTTCTGATATCTTTATATTTAATACTCATAATAATAGTAACACTTGTAGTTGAGATTATAGAGAGAAAAAATCTTCATTAATATGTTCAACTGTAAGTAGTCTCTGCAACAGTAATTAAACAGTGATTTGAACCATGTTACTTCTGACAATGTAGAAAACTGTTGTGTTCTTCATGCAGATTGTAAATAAAATAAATTTACTTAGACGGATTAATCATTTGTTTGGTATATTTACGTGGCTATAGTCTGTTTGCAATATTATAATATCCTCATTTATATATTCCAGTAATATGTGAAATTATTTCCAATCGAAAGGAAAAAGAATGATTATGAATTCACAATTTGTAGAGCTAAGGTTTAATACTCTAGTACAGAATTTGGTCTTCAACGCAATAATTCTTCTTCCATGTTGTCACAATTTTAGGCGAAATGGAAATGGAAGTAAAGAAATCTCGTATAAAATGGCGGAAAATATTATCTTGGATAAATCAATGTTTAGCAAGCAGTTAAGGGGAAACGGTGACTCAGTGGTAGAGCACTTATCTTTGGTGTATGAGATCCCCGGTTCAATTCCCAGCCAAGTAAGTTTTTGGTGGATAATGTCGAGTACGTGGGTTTTCTCGGGGTACTCCCATCTCATTTCACCAATTTCCTCCATCATCAGTTACTTGCCTAAATTAATGCCTCATGTCGCTTATCCTAAAGACCATAATAGTAAGACGTTAAAATAAAATGTGTTATTATATTTAATTTTCAATAAGTAGTCAAGCCGGATAGGATTGAATTCTCACGTTCACGTCTCGCATAGTGAATTGCTGAAAGAGGTGCTAAACTCTAATAGAACAGTTTTAACTCTGTTGTAAAGCTATACAATTCTGCTGTGGAATGTAAAACTTGTTTCATTAAAATCAACTGATTAGTATTAAGAGTCTTCATCCCGGCGAAATTAAAATACCGCTAATTTTACAGCAATTATGTGATATCTTCAAATAGATAAAATATAATCGAAATGTGGAACAACAGCGCCCTAGACAATATTATTTTACATGAGAAATCGTTATCATGACTCACTTATCTGCTTTCGATTTCGAGCCATTTTGAAAATCGGCATTTATTTTCGCGTTTCTAAACAGCTGAAAACGGAAAACCACTAGGTGATTTGTGATAACGGTACCTCAAGCAAAATAATATTGTCTAGGGAGCTCTTGTTCCATATTTCAATTATCTTTTATCTATTTGAAGATATCACATAATTACTGTAAAATTAGCGGTATTTTAATTTCGCCGGGATGAAGACTTAAATATTCTTAATAGAAAGCTATTTCTATCTACCCTGTAATTTTTCAAAAATCTTTCCTGTTTTCAGTCTTTTCCCCTCTTAACCTGTTAGAACCCTATTAATGAATAAATAAAATTATTCTAAATCTCAAAGAGTCCTACATTATATCACATATAAGTAATGGATTACAAAGCAGTTTAAAGATTTTCGAATATTGATTGAATTGAAATACTATAAAAACACTTATAACATCTCATTTGTCCATTTTCTATTTTTACCAATCACAAAATTAAACTGCCCATTAAATTTCTAGTGATTGAAAATTCTTCTAGTGTCATAATGACTTAATTACATTTTCTTCGTAAAGAATGTCCTGAAAACGAACTACTTTCGCTGACGAAGGAAGTTGTTGAAACCTCATTTTAACAAGAACTCTTTAGATAGAATTGTAGTTGCTTCTCTTAGGAGAAAGCACGAAATGTTTAAGAACTTATTCGTGTCTTATTAGCACTTTCACTAATTGATTACATTTGAATCATTTTGTGAAAAAGAAAATAAAGTAAGTAATCCTAGTATAAAAATGGCTATTTTTAAAAAAGTTTCATCATCTTCAGTGTTGCCAGTTGTAATCAGGAGATTTTTTTTAAAAAAAAAGAAAAATAACTGTTGATTCGTTTGAAAAGCTTATTTCACTAAATTTTATGATACGAGATATTATATGCCTCAGTCTTGTCGACGAAACACTTCTCTATCGAAACTTTTCTCTAAAGGAGCCTCACAAGTAAACCTTACGTTTGGGTGAATCGAGTTGCTGACTGAGACACATATGTGAAAGTAGTACTAAATGTGGTCAGTATTTCAGTGAAGTTGTAGGTGCGAAGCTCCAGGGGTTTAGGAGATACAGCTACCAGAACATCAAATGGAAGTACAGAATAGTCTTCATACAGTTGGAGGTAAAAGCCCTGTAAGACCTCTTGTAACGACAAAAGGTGAATAACAAATATATGGGTACATATTAGGACTAGGGGGAAGTCATATAGTAAGGGTATACCTGACGGCGGCCATCTTGAAATCCGTCATTTTGAATTAAGGTTAAGTTTTTAAAATAGAAATAGAGTCATGTGATACATGATTTAAGGCGCAAATCTAATCAGAAGAACAATGGTGTCGTTAATTTTGATTTACACGCAATTGGTAAAAAGCTACAGGGAAATTAAATATTGTTGTAGCGAGAAATAGATGTGAACAGGATACAAGAAAAACAACTAAATGGCGTGCAAGTACAGCATCAAACAACTAACATTGTAACGCTACCATTGTATTTCTGATTAACTTCTAGCCGGAAGTCATCTATTGCATTACTCTATTCCCATTTAATTTTGTGCTGGTTAATGATAAAGTAAAAATGGTTATACCGTTGGATTTATGGTATAATTTGCTATTAATAAGGTGTCACTCTTATGCGTTTTGTTTAAAACTTTGGTCTGATTCAAAATAGCGGATTTGAACATGGCCGCCATCAAGGCAACTCTTACCATAGACCTAATATTTATCCACCTGCTTTTTATTTAATTATTATCATTAACACAAAATTTACAAGGTGGGGTAAAGGACTAATACATATGCTGCAACAATATTTAATTTCCTTGTAATTTTTTTACCAATTGCGTATAAATCAAAACTAACGTCAGCATTGTTCTTCTGATTAAATTTGCGCCTTAAATCATGTATCACATGACCCTATTCCTATTTTAAAAACTTAACCTTAATTCAAAATGGCGGATTTTAAAATGGCCGCCGTCAGGTATACCCTTACTATATGACTTCCCCCTAGTCCTAATATGTACCCATATATTTGTTATTCACCTTTTGTCGTTACAAGAGGTCTTACAGGGCTTTTACCTCCAACTGTATGAAGAATATTCTGTACTTCCATTTGATGTTCTGGTAGCTGTATCTCCTAAACCCCTGGAGCTTCGCACCTACAACTTCACTGAAATACTGACCACATTTAGTACTACTTTCTCATATGTGTCTCAGTCAGCAACTTGACTCACCCAACCGATGTCAGTAATTGGGCATAATGTCTTTTTTCTTTCTTTCTTTTCTTTTCTTTTTCTTGAAATCCAGGAGTGCCCTTCTTTGATAAACTTGAAGAGATGATTACTTATGCTGTACATATAGTATTAAGAATTTTGAATATATATATATATATATATATATATATATATATATATATATATATATATATATATATATATATATATATATATATATATATATATATATATCTTTAACAAACCATGGTTATGTCCTTTAGGCTAAACCAGACAGATTATTAACGTAAGTGTATGATTATGAAAGAATTAGTAAAACGAGAATGTAGGAGAAAACAAGAAAAAATCGAGAAATGTATGTACATTATACGGTTCATCACAGTTTTACATGGGCTGGGATTGAACCAAGGGCCACTCGTATCAGAGGTGACAGCTGTACCACTGAGCTACAGGGCCTCCTTTGAGGATTTTGAGGTTGCTAATTTACGAAAGCGATAATAAGAGGCATGTAGTGTATTTAACATTTGAGCTATAAGCGTTAAGAACATCATCGCCATCATAGATACTTTGCCATTATTGGCAAGTCACTTGCCGAAAATAAGAAGGTTTCATGCTCCACAGTCTTCCATTAACCCCTTCGTCTTCACGTAAGATTTTTCAGTTTTGATATCGTCCATTAAATTGTAGTCTTCTTCGCCCCTCCCTCTCTTTCCTACCACCATACTTCCAGCACATCTTTCATGATACAGTTCCTTCTTAGGCAATGTCCCAATTAGTTTCTCTTTGTCTTCTCAATAATATCTGAAACTGTTCTTTGCTCCTCCATCATTTCTAACATCCTCCTATTCGTTTTTCACTCAATACAGCTAATTCTCGCCATTAAGAATGACAGTAGAGTAGAAATCACTGATGTGGGCTTGAAAATGTTATGAGTTATACTCAACATGGTAATCAGTTATATATAAATATATATTGTTGTGCTGCTGATTGGTAGACATAAAACTTAATGGTAGACATGGAGCTGAATTTGCTTCTAAAAAGGCCTAGGAACTGGACTGGAATGTATCTGGGCATATTCCCCACCTAACGACCAAAAGTTTATTCACGATTTCCGTAAGTTTTGTGTTTTGAAACTTTCATATTTAAGGCTGTATGAAATACACTGGTTTTCCAAACTGTTTATTAATCAGTAGCCTGGGAACAAACTACATTGTATTCTGTTCCTTATTTAAGGACATGGTGAAAATGTGTATCTGTCTGTCTGAGAGACAAAACATCTCAAAACTACTAGATGCACCACCATCAATTATGGCCATTATCTAGACGGTTAAAAGTTAGGAATCAAGTACGATGTCAGAGATGATCCGTCTACCGGAAGTTGTATAAATTAATCATTTCCGGATTTAACGTTGTTCACTATAGAGAAAAACTGGTAATAGTTAGCACCACATTTCATCTCCATCATTAAGTCTGTACTGAAACCAGAAGTGATAGAAACCCATTACAACTTCTGGCTTCAATATTGATCTATAGTGTATTGACTCATAAACCAACACGTACTGCAAGCGACACTTTTTCACCACAAACACGTGGTTTTACGATCCTAAAGAAACAGGGGCAGGCGACAGAAGGAGACTACACCTCCATGAAGAAACGAAGAGAACTCGAAGAACCACGAAGAAGGAAGACAGCCCCTCCACAGGTCCTCCCTCCAAGAAGATGGCTATAAAAGAAGGCCTGGGGATAAAGAAATTGTCAGTATCAGTGCTGATTGCTAACCTACCAAAACCTTGTCGCGAGGCCGCCATAGGCTACGGAGATTTCCTTTAATACCTATTCCCGGGACTGCTGTGGGCAACGGAGTATAACCTATCCCGTCTGAAGCCGCTGTGGGCTAAGGCAAATATCCTTTATTCTGAGGCCACATCGTGTGCTGTGGAACTTCGCACTTATTCTACATTGGAAACATGTACCGGTAAGCACTTAGAGAAAAGACTTACAAGAACTTTGTAAAAAATTTTAGAAGACATTTTTTGTAATAAAAAGGTAAATGGTTGAAATTACGTGTACATTATTTTAGACTCTACCTACAGAACATTACAATATAGAGCAAATATGATATGGGATAGCGAGAAGCGCTGTTTTAAATCGACTTAGCGTTCTAAGAATAGGAGCCATCTTCTCTTTCTACCTTCTCTTCAAACCGGAAATCTCAGAAACCAACAACTTCCGGTTTTAACGATCGCTATATAATTTACAAACGGTAATAAACAGCGAGATGTAGTTTTCTGCAATCAATTAAGCATCCCAAGAATATATTCCATCTCCACTCTAATTAATCTTCCTACCAAAACCGAAAATGGTGTAAAACTACTACCATTTTCGGTTTCAATATTAATTGAGAAAACATCAGTCACGCAAACCAAACCCATTCACGTGGTGTACACATCATACTGCTACTTCTTATCTAAAACAATGTCTGTTTTCATTTATCATTTAACCAATAGTTGGTAACTTTAACCCCCCAAAAAAAAACTCCAGTTCTTTTTCTTTATTCTTTCGTTTCGGAACTTCTTTCAAACAATAAAATAAAAAAATAAAGAAAGAACCGCTTTGGAAAAAGGGCAAAAGTAAATGGTTGAAGAAATGAGGTTTCGCCTCTCTTTTTCCAGTGTAACAACGGCTAGATATAGCCAATTGAAACCTCTTCTAAACGAAGAACAAACTCCATTCGGAACTTTCTTTTTTTCTTTCTCTGTTTTTAGTAGAGAGACTGACACTTTTCGGTAGTTTCCACAACTTCAGCTATTGAGAAAAAGTCTGTTGTTGTGGGTTCCAGCAACACTTCTGTTATCTCACGATCTTTCTCTACCTTTTCTTAATCGTTACTATCACACTGACCATCGCATTTTCTTTCTTTCTTGTCTTCTTCGTCTACACGGCTTCGCATTTTCTTTAAATTGACACCTTAAAAGTGGTAGAGTTAAGATATAAATATAATGCAGTTAATGTTGCCCATGAGACCAGATGAGAAAAGATTATTTCTCGTCTCGTCTTGTAATATTTGTACAAGTCTCGTCTCGATTCTTAAAGAATTCTATCTCGTCTCGATTCTCAAAGAATACTTTCTCGTCTCGCCTCGATTCTTAAAGAATTCTGTCTCATCTTGATTCTCAAAGTATCTTTCTCGTCTCCTCTTAACTCTCAAAGAATCCTTTCTCGTCTCGTTTAGATTCTCAAAGAATAATTTCTCGTCTCAATTTATAAAGAATCATTTCGTGTCTCATCTCTATTCTCAAAGAATACTTTCTCGTCTCGTCTCGATTCTCAAAGAATACTTTCTCGTCTCGTCTCGATTCCTAATGAATCATTTTTTATCGTTTCTATTCTCAAAGAATCCTTTATCGTCTTGATTCTTAAAGAATTCTTTCTTGTCTCATCTCGATTCTTAACGAATTCTTTCTCGTCTCGTCTCGATTCATAAAGAATTCTTCCTAATCTCGTTTCGATTTTCAAAGAATACTTTCTCGTCTCATCTCGATTTATAAAGAATCATTTCTAGTCTCGTCTCGATTCTCAAAGAATACTTTCTCGTCTTGGCTCGATTCTTAACGAATCTTTTTCTCTCGTCTAGATTCTTAACGATTCACTTCTTGTCTCGTCTCGATTCATGAAGAATCCTTCCTCATCTCGTTTCGATTCTCAAAGAATACTTTCTCCTCTCGTCTCGATTTATTAAGAATCATTTCTAGTCTCGTCTCAATTCTCAAAGAATACTTTCTCGTCTTGATTCTTAAAGATTTCTTTCTTGTCTCGTCTGGATTCTTAACGAATCTTTTCTCATCTCGTGTCGATTCTCAAAGAATCCTTTCTAGTTTCTTCTCGATTTTCAAAGAATTATTTCTCGTCTCGTCTCAATCCTCAAAGAATCTTTTCTCTTTTCATCGTCTCGAAATTTTTCTAGCCTCGCTTTGTAAATTTATGAATAATATTTGTTCCCTGATTTTTTCTTAATTCCATTCAGAAATTATCAGAATCTTTCCGCGTCAGGAGAAGCCTACAAAGGGTGTGATATGACAATATTTACTACCCTTCTAGTGGACAACATTAAACCCAACTTGTATATAACGGAAACACGATTTGTTGCATTAATGGGAGTGACAAAACTTAAAATCATCACCAACTTTTTCAGGAGAGCGAGTTGAAGATAAACACTGTTGCAGGTTAACATAGGCGAATAAATGAAACAATTGCTTCCTGATTGGAATGTGTATGAGTGGAGGTGGAGGAGGACATACACCTTCACCTGCGTTGTTTCTACACGAAATTATCCTAGCCTTTGTGGTAATTTTCAACATTGTATGTCAATAAGGGCCATTTCCGATTTGTGTCATTTGTCTATGAAAGTTGCGATTATGCTGCATGGAAATAAATCATGGACCTGCAAAGATGATTAACTCGCGAACCAGCCTTTCCGGTCCCTCCGACCTTGAGATCAATAATAACTGTGACTGCGAGTCTGTGTGAGCGCGAGGGTAATGAGCAAGAGTCGGAGTGCAAGTGAGCGCGAGTCCAAGGAGGTGAGTTAAGTGCAAACACGAGCTATTGGAAGATTCTTGAGGTTAGTGAGTGCGAGCATGAGTGACTGGAAGCCCCTATGAAGTTAGTGAGTGCGAGTATGAGTGAATGGAGGCCTTTGTGAGATTGGTGAGTGTGAGCATGAGGAAGCCCTATGAGGTTAGATAGTGCGGGTATGATTGAATTCCTGTGACGTTAGTGAGTGCGGGATCGAGTGAGTGTGAGCCTGAGGTAGAGTGTGAACCTCATAGAAATTAATGAACGCAAGCCTCATTAAGGATAGTGAGTTTGACTTCGTCCCTAAAATTAATTCGACACAATTCGCATGTAATTACTGAGTAGTTGTTAGATTTCCAAGCACTGACCTCGCACGCACTCTCTACACATTTCGTTTCGAGTTGAAAAGAACACGAAAGTAATGTATTAGTGAGTATATTAACTTGTAGTTGTGGTCGTTACAGCTCAATGAGAATATTAGTGAGATCACGTCAAACATGGGAAACAAAATCAGCGTTATATGGGGCTGTATGCTTTACCGTTTAAAACTGGGAACAAATGCTAATGACACGGGAAGAAAAATATGACAAGCATTCAACAAGGATGTGGCAAATGAACGAGTGTTCCCGTTTCCTTTAGCCTTAAAGCAGAAGAGTTGGATGTTATTACCTGGGGTAATTATGTCAAAAAATAGGTCTTGAAATCTATTTTATCGTGTAAAATTGAGAATTTAGGAAGAAAGGGTATAATATTAATAATATTCTGTCACTCTTTAAGAACTTGAAGCTAAAGAACTGCGATAGCAGAGTCGGTAAAGTGTCTACCAGTCAACTACATGGTCCAAGTTCGATTCTTGATAGAAATGGAAAATTCTTGTTATTTTACTTTCGTTCCAATGACCTCTGAGGTTTGTTCAGCCTCTTTAAGGACAGCCACATATTGACCAATGGAAGACCAGCCAAGGTGACACAGACGGAGGCAGGAAGGAATGGGAAGAAAGAGGTCTGAGTACATTGACTGTGTGTTTCAATTACAACGTTAGAAAGGCTTTTGTCTAGCTCGAGTGAACATGCGGAAGGAGGCTTTGTTACATTATTCACAATACTGTACTTCGGCTCGCCTTCAATATACTGCCGACCATGTGCTCAATATACGGCTGGCCATGTGCTCAATACGGCTGGTCATGTGCTCAATATACGGCTGGCCATGTGCTCAATATACGGCTGGCCATGTGCTCAATATACTGCCGGCCATGTCCTCAATATACGGCTGGCCATGTGCTCAATATACGGCTGGCCATGTGCTCAATATACGGCTGGCCATGTGCTCAATATATGGCCGGCCATGTCAAGTCAAGAAAGTGTAGTGACATTATTTCCACACATAGCCCTTGAACCTTCATGGTCTGTCCCGAAAGGGGGAGGGGAGCGCTCTTACTACTTTCCTTTTACGGAGCTAAACATTTAATTTATAATTTATTTATTTATTTATTGAAACAGAACACAACAGAAATTAATTACAATGTTTAACTTTCAGGATACAATATATTGTAAAATTACCTCAAGAAGCTAGTAAATAGAGCAATTTATCACACAGAGTTTGATTTTCTCACAAAACCTTTTTATTATGAAATTCCTGTTATATACAATATAACACAAAGTTACTATAAGTGTAATCCTAAGACCAATACAGAATTCACTAAGTAGTTCGCATAAAATAGCTGCTCCTAGGCACAGGCAGCCAAGAGAAGGACTCCCACAAAGCTCCAATCAAGCTGAGGGGAAGTGATTTTGAAATTGTTACTGCTCCATGCAAGCAAAGAGAGGTTAGAGTCCCGCAGAGCTCCAGGCAAATTACGGGGGTAGGAAAACCACAGAGTTCCACGCAATCTAGGTGGTTGCAGTTTAGGATTTCTCAGAGATCCAGACAAGTTAAGAGAGTGGCTGAGTTGTCACAAATCTCCAGGCAAGCTAGGTGGGCAAAATGCTTCAGAGCTCCAGGCAAGCTAGGAGGATTTGGTTAGTTTAGATTTCTCAGAGCTACAAACATGCTAAGAGAGGGGAATTAACAGTCGAAACTGATGTCAATGGAGACGTTACATGGAGTTTTATACCTTCTTCTGAGTAAAGATGACACTGGTATTTCTCTTCAGTCACAGACCAGATGATGAGGATGCCTATTGTCTGCTTCTTGTAGTAATTGTAGTAGAAAAAAACGTAGTTTTGTTTATAATTAAGAAGCATGTGTTGATGTTTACAAATATAAAAATCACTTGTAGGATATTACAATATTCACACTTTCATTTTTAAATCTTGTAAGACAGCATAAATACGTGTGTACCTATATTATTTGTAACTTTTGCAAGTCTATTGTAGACTTTCTCCATTTGACATCCTCCATGTAGTGACTTGCTTGGGACGTTGCACTAGTCCTAAACAACTCACTAAACGTCCCAATATAAACGACTCTAAGTCCTAAAACTCTCTTGTAGTATTACCATCACGTCCGTGTCAAAAATATTGTAGAAGCAGTGTGCATAGGCAGCGAATATAGCTATATTTTTATCGAATATTTAAGTTTGTAGTTTCTAGCAGGGGTAGCTACAGAGTGAATGAGTTATAACCTACTGTGCATCATCAATATTACAGGGGAGCTTTCAAATTTACTTAACTGGAATTAATTAGAAACTTTAAACTATATTTAAAATAAGAATGATTAATACAAGAACTACATGTTCGAATCAAGGCCGCACTGAGGGATTTGGAAGGGGCATTCTCTCTTTCTCTCTCTCTCTCTCTCTCTCTCTCTCTCTCTCTCTCTCTCTCTCTCTCTATATATATATATATATATATATATATATATATATATATATATATATATATATATATATATAAGGCCAAAAGTTTGAAAAAAAAATTGAAAATTGCTAAAAAAATAACAATGACACGTTGGTACTAAGAATTGTTGCATATTATTAGAGCGAGGAACTTGAGACGAATAACGAGTGTTGTTGTTGAGGCGAGGTGCAGAATATCTATTGTGCAGCTGAACGGGTGACAGTCATTGATCCCTGTAACGCTTCAAGCCTCTGAACACACGAAATGAAGTCATGAAACCTCTCGTGCAAGGTGACCAGAATTTTCACTTGCGAAAATGGGACGCATACGAATCGGCTACGGAGGGGGGGACACCTGACTTCCAAATTGCATTTTGGGACTCAGCAGTGTTCTCAATTTACAAAATACGCAAGTAAGAGTGACAACACACCGTTTCTAACTTTACGTGTACCACACAACAAATAATGGTTCCCGATTGCAAGTTCTATCCAACAATTCTTTTAACTAGTTGAACACTCAGAATTCCCACTCAATTCCCACTTGAACCACGAACACTCAATTCCCATTTGAAAAATCAGAAGTTCTAGATACGGCTGAACCTTAGCAACGAGTGTTGGTACGGAAGAGAGTAGAATTTGCATTCACAATTTACATTTTGAATAATAATTACGGGACACCTAGGTCATTTTTACTTAAAAACGGGACATTTAGGCGTCCGAAAAAGACGGGACAATAGTGGGAAAAAAGGGACTGTCCCGGCTAAAACGGGACGTCTGGTCACCTTGCTCTCGTGGCGTGTCGCCACAAGGAATGTCTGAAACTGTGTTGGCAACAAAAGAATCAGAGTGGAAATAATCATCTGTGTCCGAAATAGATGGGCACAGTGCTCTGATGTCCTGGAAACGGCTCACCACGAACGATTCGACAGACGTATGCCGAGATGGCGTGAAACATTCAGTTCGCAATGATGTTAGTTTATTGGCGACTATGAAACTATTATGGTAGTGTGCTCTCAGCTCAGCCCGGAATTCCTGGTAGCTACGGATATTGGTTCGGTTTAGCTGAAACCATGAGAAGGCGTCTCCTTCGACACAGAATTATAACAATTCGAGATATTGTGAGCGAGGGACGCGACAGAATGACATCTCGCTCTCAAATTTGGCCAAAAACGTGTCTGGTAAAAGAGAAGCACTTGTTCCCGAAAACTTCGTAAGATGGTCCAAATCAGAAAAACCAGACATTGACACGAGGTGCAGGGTGACGGTGACTTTCACTATCAGGTGCACGCCGACGATAGCTTTCACTGTCTGAACCTGAAGGTTCGCTCTCATATGCCTCATCATGAAATTTTGAACTTGCATTACTTTCACATGCGGATGCCGGCTGTGAAAATAGAACGGATCACGCGGGCGTGCGAGATTGTCTGGCACTGAATAATGGCACAGTGGCGGGTTCCCGTACATTCAGAAAATGCTCGTGTGCATTGTGCTGGAAAGAAGTCTCACCCTGACCTTGCACCCGAACATGTTCTGAAGCACAAGAACGCTGTTGGTGCCTATTCTCTAGCGCTGATGCAGTTCGAAAAGACCGGCAAAAGTTTCCTGGCGCAACGCCTGAACTTGAGTTAGCACAGATTGTGATTTTTGGGTGCTTATATTCCGGTACCTTTCAATCTCGCTTGAAAGATTCGAAAGTGTGTCGTTAAAATTCTGGGCGAAACTTGTAAGAGAATGATCGACTTCACTGACCCTGGAAGAGACGTGCCGGTAGCGTTAGCGCAATCAGATTGCACTGACTGTGTAGCCTTAAAAATGGTATCCGTTTTGTATTGCAAGTCAAGAATAGTACTTTTATTGGTATCAACCTCAGTCTCTATGTTAGTGCACCGATTATTAAGGGACTGAATGTTCTTTCACGTCTCATCTAGATCCTGCTCAGTGTGTTGCATAATCGAAATGACGACATTGCACATCGCGGAAAGTTCGCTTTTAATTTCCTCATTCGCATCACTAAGTCCTGAGCGTAAATGGTTTTCAATTGCTGTCATTGTTTCGGAAAGTTTTTGTTCTGTGGCTTGTAGCTGATCGGTGAGCTCTTTATTCTTCTCATGAAGCTGTTCCGTGAGTTCCTGTTTGTTGGCTGTGAGCTGATCCGCGAGCTCTTCTTTACTGGTTTGCAGTTTTTCCGTCAGCTCTTTTGACTGGTCGTCCATCAGGGACTTCATTGCTTCTTTGAAAGCGTCCATGCTCATCGCCATTTTCCCGTAACGTAATATCATACACTATTTAATGAAAATACCGTCAAACTTTTTCCAAAGCAAAAAAAAAAAAAAAAAAATGCTGATAAAAGCTTACTTGAAGGGGGTTGACACGCAGAATTACAAGTGGAATTTGCAATATAACGACATGCAAGACGTTTGAGTAATGTAAATAGGGAATGTATTGAATTTATGAAAGTGATGTGTGCAGAAACAAAGATGGCGATAACGCAAACCACGTGGACGAACAAAACTTTCCTTAACAAAGACTTTCCTTTAGAGCCTAAATCGACGGACATAGAATACACTATACTCGCCACTCTAAACTTATTCTACAGACGTATATGTACTTCACTTGTCACTATACCATGAAAATAATACACTACAACGACTATAATCAATGCAAAAATGGACGAACGTGAATAAATAATACGGGAATATGAGGACAAAAATGGAGAAAAATAATGTAAAAATATTGGAATGTTTACAGTAGATAAGGAGGGAAAATGGAAAAATATAAAAACTGCTTTGTATCCGGTTTCCCCCCTCTCTGTGGCAAAGCATGAGATAGTCGTTCTCTTTCTCTTGTCGGTCCCTGCAAATACCCGTATTGTGTGCGAACTTAAAGCTTTTTTTTTTATATAAGCCCGGCCCTTAGCTTGTTTCTGTTCTACAAGACTACTCTTGAGTCTCATAATCTTATAATTTGTGCACGCCGATTTGATTGATTGAGAGAAATAAATTATTCAATCAATGAAATCTGGGAAACACAAACCCTGAACAATAAAATGAGTTTATTGTCGGTCTCGGTAGTAACAGCAGTTATACACAATTTTGAGAGAGATAGTGAACATAGAAACAAGGGCCGTGAACCGGCAGCACAAACAACCAGCACACTGTATTGATAATCAAACAAGATGATTGTTTGGGTATGTTAACTCTTTATTTGAGCTAAGTTGATTTAACAAAATTTTAAGCTAAAAATCCGCCTATTACGCTTACGTCTACTGACTGACTAATTATTAATTAGGATGGATTTCAAATGAAGGTGCTAAAATATTATTAATGAAACTTTAAATAATTCTCAAATTTTCGTCAAAATGTCTCCAGAAAAAGTTGAACTTAGCTTTCGAAGTAGCTTCGCTTACTAGAAGTCTTTTGAAGTTCTGCGTCGAAAGTCATCTTATGTGATAAAACGTTGTTGGCTCTTCCTTCTCTTTGTCTGCTGATGCCTCCCTGAAGATTCCAACGCAGGTCACTGGGTTTCTTTATGTTCTCCTTGGAAAAACTGCTTACGTCGAATCGGCTGTCCTTACCAAGAGTTGTACGTCGAACAAGTGATCTTCCCTGAATGAGGATGAGAAGCCCTTGTCTTTCCTTTTTCTCGCTCTCGGTCAACTCGCTCTCTTGCTGCGTCTGGCGCTAGGCTTGCTGACCTCCAGCTAGCCATCCTCTTGTTATCCACGTGGTTGAGATGGGGTTGTGGCGTCATCCAAATTCCAGCTATCCTCTGGTTGCCTTTGTGGTTGAGATGGGATCGTGACGTCGTCCAAATCCTTCTGAGAGCAGGAACGTTCACACAGTAAAATATGAACGTTGAACATGTATGTAGAAAACGAAACCAAAAATACTACTGTTTTGATAACAAATCTTAGCATTATAGAACAATACAAACTAAACTGATTTTTCGCCAATATAACCGCTTTGGGTCTGTATGAGCGCTTTGCATATTCATGGTAATCTAGCCACCAATTTCTATCTTATGTTAAAGTGGATGGATTCCCAGGCAGTCAATAATAGCCTCCACTAGTGCTCTCAAACGGGTCGGGTCAGGTCAACTCGGCTCGGGTCAGTCGGGTCAGTTCGGGTCGGGTTGTCGGGTTAGGCTACACGGGTCAGGTTGTCGGGTCGGGTCAGTCGGGTCCGCTCGGGTCGGGTTATTCGGGTCAGGTTGTCGAGTCGGGTCAATCGGGTCAGCTCGTGTCGGGTCAATCGGGTCAGGTTTTCGGGTCGGGTCAGTCGGGTCAGTTCACTTTGGTCAACTGAGTTTAGGTTGAGCTTAAACTGGAGTCGAAAGCTGCTGTTTTTCACTAGCTGCCTAATTAAAAATAGCAATTTTCAATTGATTTTATAGAAGCCATAAATCTATTTTGAACACTTGCAGCTAGTGTTTTTATGGTAAATGCTTATTTTTGTACTTGTGTGTACTTTAATTTGTAAATGTGGAAGATTGATTTTACCAATCGACTGTAATATTAATATCTACGTCAATATGGAGTCTGGATTTAGAACAAAACTAGAAGTTGTTTAAGCAAGGCCAAAAGAAAGATTGGATATGGACGACCAAGCCCAAGCGGGTCTGCGGTGGCTCAGTGGTAGAGAATTCATCTCTGGTGCATGGTGTCCATGGTTCGATCCCAGCTTGTGCTAAGTAGGCTTTGTGGTGGAGAAACGCCGTGTAATGGGTTTTCTCGGGGTTCTCCTGTTTCATCTCACTTTCTTCATTCCACCATTTCATTCATTTCTCATGGTCACCGTATCCCTTAGCCTCGGTGCAGAATCGAGGATCCTTAAACTAAATATTTCATTTTATTTCATCAAGCCCAAGGACATCGATACAAGAACAAGATAAAGATTGGATATGCAAGACGAATTGCATAGTAATCTTGCTCTTGGCCTTGTTTTGATGATCACCAAGTAGCGATGAGCATATTTTCTTGCTTTCCGTATAGTATGAAAGACCATAATCAAAATCACACTTGGTCTTCATTTGTACCGATGAGGCGAGCATTCTTGGCTCTTATATAGCTTGAAAATCCACCAAGACTACGAAATGCAGGACCAAGACTTGACTGCAAGACAAAGAATAAGACGCAGTATTGATGACCAAGACCCAGGAAGCGAATTGTTTAAATTTCATTTGTTGGGCTGAAAGTGATGAAATAAAATTAGTACTTTATAAGTAAATATCGTACTATATTTTTAAATTTTAAATTACAAAATTCATATTATGTATCTTCTTACGTGCAACTATATATACTGTAAAATACGTTTCGGGTGGTCGGGTCGAGTCAACCGGGTCAGCTCGGGTCGGGTTGTCGGGTCAGGCAATCAGGTCGGATCACGGTTCGGGTCAGTCGGGTCGGGTCATCGGGTCGGGTCAGTCAATTCGGGTCACGGGTCGGGTCGGGTCGGTCTTCAGCCCTACCCGACCCGACGCGTTGAGAGCACTAGCCTCCACAGTACTTGCTACGAAGTAGGACAAGTTTTTCTCACTTCTCTGTCCAATTCATGCCACAAAAGTTCGATGGGACTTAAATCAGGCCACTGTGGAGGCCAAACCATTATTGATAGGACACCTTCGTCTTGTTTTGCTCCAGGTAATCCTTCCCAAGAATAGAACTATGTTTCGAATCATTGTCTTGCTCGAACACGAAGAGAGCGCCATTCAGTCAAATACCAGATGATATAGCGTGCTCCTCTAATATTGTTTTGTAACCTTTTTTTTGAGACCATTCTCTACCTGGAACAAATCCCCGACTCTACACGCAGAAAAACATACGCATATCATAATAGAACCCCCACCATGCTTTACTGCAGGTCACCACACACCGAGGCAACACCTTTTCTGAGCATGAAAGGCGAACGTAAACCATGCATTTTAACCCAAACAGCTCAAACTTTGATTCATCGGTCCACAAAACCTTATTCCACTGTTTTAATGACCGACGTTGATGCTCTTTAACCCAAACCAGACGTTTTCTTTTTAGTCTAGGCATCAACTTGACAAAAGTTTTCTCCTTTTCGAATTTAAGGGCAAATCATGTAACAATTTAGCATCCGATATATTTTTTGTATATATACCCATCACTGATCATAAAAATGTTGGGTGCAAAAAAAAAATTATCTTATGGGAGGGGCGGGAGAGAAAGCCGAAATTTTAACAGTTTCTATTATTCATTATAACTCCGTAACAATTGGAGCTAAAGCGTCCAAACTTTTTTTTAATTTTGTTTGTCTAATTGTCTTTTACAATTTAATTCTAATGCATTTTTGAGATAAATATATTTATTTTTACTTTTATTTTTAATCAGTATTGGTTGCGCATGACGTCAGTTTTTTAGTCACAGATTCTTTACAATCTCGAATTCGGAAAAATGTTTCCTTTAAAAGTTTTTCGTCATTTTATGCTCTTCCAAAAATGTACACTTATATTAGTGTAGGACTAATAGTGCTTGAGTTATAAGCGTCTTGAATCTGTCGTGTGCAAAACTGATCACGGTGCGGCTCAAGAGTTACCTTCCCACAAACTGTAGATATCAGCCGTTGCTGATGATTAATATATATAACTTGTATGCCTGCAAGTATATAATTCTAATGATTAAGTCTGTTGATAATCTAATTAAAAATATCCATTTTTAATATCGATTGAGGGACTTTTCGGAAAATAACCCATGTCAAAGCACAAAATTTCTCTGAAGAATGAAAAGAGAGCTTTCTCTAGTACACAGTATGAAAACTCTGTAAATCTGTTTCTTTATACGTGTCTCTAATATCTTCTAAAACATGTACAAACATACAGCTTTCTATTCATTTTTCTGAGAAAACTCTTGTTTCAACAAGGGTTGTTCTTGCTACAAGTCGACGTGGTTCAAAGCTAGTGAGTTTTGTAGTCTGGTTCTTAGCATAACGCAGTGGACCAGAATCGAATTTGAGTGACAAAAAAACATCCATTTTTCTTAAGAGTCTTCATCCCGGCGAAATTAAAATACCGCTAATTTTACAGTAGTTATGTGATATCTTCAAACAGATAAAAGATAATTGAAATATGGAACAAGAGCGCCCTAGACAATATTATTTTGCGTGAGATACCGTTATCACAAGTTACCTAGCGGCTTTCCGTTTTCAGCTGTTTAGAAATGCGAAAATAAATGCCGATTTTCAAAATAGCTCGAAATCGAAAGCAGATAAGTGAGTCGTGATAACGGTATCTCATGTAAAATTATATTGTCTAGGGCGCTCTTGTTCCACATTTCGATTATCTTTTATCTATTTGAAGATATCACATAATTACTGTAAAATTAGCGGTATTTTAATTTTGCCGGGATGAAGACTCTTAAGTTACGAAATACATTTTATTAATTTTAATCCCAACTAACATGACCAAGGAAATAGACGCCTTGTTCCAAGATTTTTTAATTGAAAGTTACCGTGATATGATCCAAAAGTTGGGGTAAATTTGTATGTTGCCTTTGAGTAATTTCGATCACTAGTTGCAAAGCCGTTAAATAGCCTGAAAGAAAGCATACGCAATATTCATAAAAACCGGGTAATTTTTAGGAAAATTGTTATTAACCTGCTTCGTGAGATGGTATGAATTAATATTCTTTCCTCCAAATAACTTCAACCCTAAACACTAACAATAACTCTCTAATATGGTACAAAATGCCCTACGTTTCATAAAATCCCAGAAATTTCGCGGAACGTATATCTTTAACTTCGGTAGATGTAGGGCTAAATTAGCTCTACATTATTGATATACGAGGGCCATCTGGAAAGTGGTATTCGTTTGCGCCACATGAAGCGCTTACGACTCGGGGAGCCGCTGGGCAAGGTCAGACCGCGTCAGTGGCTTGTCTGCCTGCTCTGTACGAGGTTGCGTGACGCTAGCAGTGCCTGTGTTGTGCCTGTGTTCGTTTATAATGATTAAACTGGATCGCTAGTCACATTTAGGGTAAAACTTTCTCACTAGATGGCAGAGCATATTGCGACACATGCGATGTTGCCACATGAGTTACGAATAGAAAAGTGTTTAGGGACGATCACATTTTATACATGCACACCTGAAGATTATAACAGTTCCAAATAAGAACACGTATCCAGAAATATCTGCAGGATTTTTCTAAGGGTGGGGAAGGGGCAAAAGCCAGACATACATTGATATGCATAACACTTAATACAAAACAATTATTATTGAAGCATATTGCATAACTTTGTGGACTACATTAAATAGGCCTATGTTAAATATTCCAATGGGTGTAACCAAATATAATATGCCTTCACGTGTGTTTCTGGATAAAAACGTTTCGAAACAACCAAACACCTTTCGAAAATGCAGGGTAAAACCATTGTCCCCTTGCCTCCGCTGCCCATGGCCTTATCGTTGACAGAGCATATTGCTTTGCTCAATTGTGACATTCACCTAGGAACCGGTTGTTAAAATTGCATCTCCACTTTCATATCCAATACTTACGGAAACAACAATTTTCTAGTTTTATGATGTGTCAAAAACCTTTAAAACTTTTCTTTTAACATTGAGTGAGTATGAAACACATGAATTTAATTTTTCTGCACAATCCACTCTACGCTCAATATAAGTTTCCCATTATTTACAAAGTATCCCAATGCCTCTGAAGCATTTTTCTTTTTCTTTTTTGATTGGCTACGCAACCAGTCATATACCATTTGTTATACCTCTTCATCAGATTGCAATTTCTTTCTCTTTAGTGCCTTTAAGAGATACAAATATGTGATAACCACTGAGGCGAGATTCGGTACGCAAGGAGGATGAAACAAAGATTTTCAATGATTTTCAGCCATTGCACAGGCAGTAGTATGAGTCCGAGTATTGTTATGTTCTAGAGGATTTTTTTTTTTTCAGAAGTCCGTTTTACTTCGTATAGTAGGTTTACGATTTTTTGGAGATCGGAATACAAGCTATTATTGACTATGAGTTCCGTAGGCTCTAATGCTCCAAAATGAAGTCCCAGAAGAAAGTACTAACTTTCCTGTAGATGATTGTGTCCGATAATGGATACTGCACTATTGCATGCTTGCTTTCTTACTTTCGGAATGGGGTGTGTTGGCTCAGTGGCAGAGCGTTCACCTCTGGTGCCCCTAGTTCGATCCCAGCTCGCGATAATTGAACTTTGTGGTGGACAAACATAGTTTACGTGGGTTTTCTCGGGGTTCTCTCATTTCCTCCCACTTTCTTCATTGCATTTATTTCTCATAATCACCATTTCCTTTAGCCTAACCGGCATAATTGTGGGACGTAAAACTACAAAATTTCATATTTTACTTCCGGAATGTAATAGCGCATCCATATTTCATTCCAAATAATGAATCTCTTCTGAAAGTTTGCGGAGTGGCATTATCTCGTCACACATCAACACATCCTGCTTCAGTTCGTCTATCAGCTGGCATGATACCATCCAGGCGCACACATTCCGAAATCTGAGCACAGCGTGGAAAATGTTATAGATTGAACAGTGACTTATGCCAATGATTGTAGCTGCTTCATCCAGTTACTCTGCATTGCCTCTTATCACAATTTCAATTTACATAGAGCAAAGACGGTAAATGATAACAAGCAATTATTTGTTGGTATAGATTCAGCGTCCTATCTGCGCTCCTTATTCTTATGTTGAAACCGCAAGTTGTACACGTATCACTTACGGCCAGAATATTGGATCAATAAGAGCTAGACATAGAGCACTTACTTCTGGTGGGTGAGATTTTTGGCTGGATCCCAGCTCGTACCAAGTTTGATTTGTGGTGGACAACAGACAAACCATATGTGTGGGTTTCTTCCGGGTCCCTCCCTTTCTTTCATTCGACTATTTCATTCATTGTCATCATCATCACCTTTCCTTCGGAACACAATGACAGGACGTTACAAAGAAAAGAAGAAATTAATGTCTCTCGGTTATGCCATGTAGGCTAAACGAGACGGTGATGATAAGAATGAATGAAATGGTAGAATGAGAAAAGTAGGAGTACACGGGAAACCTCGAGAAAACCCACACACGCATGGTGTTTGCCCACCATAAAGCCCACCTGGCAAAGCTGAGATCGAACCAGTGACCCCACATACAAGATGTCAATCCTCTACCACGGAGCCACTGCAGCTCCGGAGTAGAAAAAGGATTTGCATTTCTACATGAGTGCTTGCGTTTCTCAACTGAAGATATACATACTTTCTTTTCATTATAGGAAAAAAATAATCAAGCTTTACAATTTTATGAATTTTTTAAATACTAACTCGGGAAGGTCGCGGGATATTACTCTGACATTGTATTGATATTATGCTCAGTCGACGCCTTTTTGCATATGAAACAATTAGACAACCGGAGAAATCCTCGATCTCAAACGTGTTCGAATTATGAGCGTTAAAAGTTCAAAATTGAACAGATTTTGCAGAAAGTTTGAAGAACCATTTCTTGAGATAGACGCTTCAGTTTTTATATCAGGGGGTTCTCCTGAATGCCCAACACATTAGTAAGATCCAACCTTACGCATTTTGCAAGATAAGGGCAATTATTTGGAAGGGTGTGAATGGTAATGGCGTCTTACACCTTGCAAATTGCCCCCCATTTGGCATACTGGGTCAATAACCTAATAAAATATATTTGATACCCCTATTCGACTGTATTGTTATTCAAATATCACTTTCTGTGTAGCCTCCTTCAAATTGAACCAAAGCATTTGTCTTGAAAACGCTTTGCAAGGCGTGCAAAATTCAATGAAGAAAGTCGTGGTATTCACAATTAAAGTCGTGGTATGATGATCTATATTGTAGTGTTCTTCCCAGACCCGTATCCATGGGGGATCTAGGGGGCCGGACTCCCCTTAAATTTTTACTGGCGCCCTTAAATTTTCACGGCATGCTTGCAAATGAACAATAATATGGTGATGAATTATAATATGGTTGGATCACCCCCCTCCCCAACATTTTTGGGCTGGCTACAGGCCTGATTCTTCCCCTTCTGTAGCTAGGAGTGAGACCAATATTTTCTCAAAAAGCTCTGTCACTAATGTGTTGTTTTGTCCATATCAGTTGTTTAGCAAAAATTTTGCACTGGGCCACTCTAAAATATAGTATACCCTGTATATGGAAAACGAAAATCATGTTATTGTTAAAATGAAGTTAAATCAAATAAATTATCTAGTAAGGCTGGCATTGAGGGTGAATGCGAATATTAGTTTATACCACCGGTATTTTATTTATTAGTTAGACCCTAATCGTGCGGAAATGCGATATAAACAGCTTGCGCAGCGCCAGACAGGCCTGCCGTGGAACTTCTGAGCGGTACTTCCAATCCTGTCGGCCTATGCTTATGCATGGCAGAATACGGTGTTCTAATACATCATCGCCAGCCATGTACTTAGTTTTCAGCGAATTGGAATGTCCATTGTGGGGAAATATTGGTCAAACTCCAGGAAATATTCTAAGATATTCAATTGACCGAAAAATTTAAAGAAAGAAAAAAATGGTTAGCGGGAATGTGCGCTCAAAGTTGTGAACCAGGTGACTTTTATTCTCGAGAAAACCGCTGTTTGCATACATCATCTCTAGCCGATTATTTGTTTTTTGGTCACATTTCTCGCGGAATACCGTAAAATATTGTCTGGTTTGGCCACTATTTTCAAATAATCGTCATTAAAATTCGTTGAAAATTATAAAAAATGGCTATGGATGAGATGTTGAAACACCGTCTTCCATAGTGAATACCATCATGTCAATTTGTTTTCTTGGGGTACTCCTGTTTCCTCCCTTCTTCTCATTGCATCAATTCTTCCATCACCATTCACTTGCCTTAATCATCGTTTTTCTTAGCCTAAAGGGTATAATCATCGAATGTTAAACTGAATTATTTCGTTTTCTCCACAATACACAGAGGCCGGCTGGGTTGGGAGTCCCGTTCAAGTTAATTCCGCGACAAAGCGCTTCGGAGAAAAATGTCATTGTTTAATGTTTAGCTGGCCACACAGAAAAGTGACATTTGAATGACAATACTGTTGGTGGAAAATACATTTTATTGGCCTATTGATCCGGTGTGCCAAACAGGATGCAATTTGCAAGTTGTAAGACGCTATTACCCTTCAATCCTTCCTCAATAAGTTCCCTTATCTTGCAAAATACGTACGTTTTGACCTCACCATTTTGTCGAGCACCCCAAAAAAACACCCCAGTACCAAAACTGAAGCGTGTATATCAAAAAGCGTGGTTACTTCAAACCTGTTTCAAAATCTGTTCAATTTTGAACTTTCAACGCTAATAATTCGAACAAGCTTCCGGTCGAGGATTTCTCCGGTTGCCTAATTGTTTCATATGTAAAAAGGAATCAACTGAGCGTAGTGTCAGTATGAAGCCAGAGTAACACCCCACGATCTTCCCTAGTAAGTGAAATTGATTAGTATTTTCCACTAATGAGTTCAGGCAACTATTCGTGTATATATGAAAGCTCAAAAACATATGTAAATTATTTTCAAGAATATATATTTTACCTAAGCAAAATGAGTTTCAGCAAAAACAAACAAAGAAAAAAAAGAAAGAAGAAAACAGAAAGAACACACATTACATACTTAACGTTCAAAATGATCGTCAAAATAAACTACCTTTGTATTACATGTGTGCATAGTATTTACGTGGAAACAAACAGTTAAAAATTCAAAAGCGCTTAGCTGTTTCTTCAAATTATTCTCCCTTTCTCTTCGCTTTCCTTGACTCTTTGATCTTTTACTTTGAGTTGGATTCTTCTTTTTTTGTATATGATTCCTTCCGTTTCCCCATTTTCCACTTTTATTATTTATAATAGTTTTGTCACAATTCACAGGTTCCGCCTCTGGACTTGAAACGCTAACAAGGAATTACCCTACTACTGTGACTGCAACAGTTCACATGCAAGTTTGGCAACGAAGCATTATGGCGTCCTGCGCATGCATGAGATTCAGCCGCTAAAACTATTTCCGTAAACATAGAATTATATTTGGATAGAATGTAAAACATAACACGAAAAATGGTCATATAATATCCATATTCCGTAATGAGACAACTACTTATAAAATAATTTATGCTTGTAAGTAAAAATTTCATAAAATTGAGCACAGGAGTAGCAAAATCTAGCAGCAAGCGCCATCTTGCGTACTCATCTTAAAACTCATCAAGTTTTCCTCTTATATGTTACTTTTTTAGATAACAGAATACATAATCACAGGAAATAGTATCTTATGTTGTAGCTGACGCGTAACTCTATTTTATAGTGCAATATTTATAACATATGCCATTTCTTTACGAGTTGGTTAAGGCACTGAACTAATGCTTATACTGACTTCCGGGTAGTGATCCACCTTAAAGGAATTGAGAACCCCGTCAGTTGGAAGTGAGGGCCGTGATTAAATTTCTTAATGCACGAAACGTTCGACCTTGTGAAATTCATCGCCAATTAAAGGAGGTGTATGGAGACAATGTGATGGACGAGTCGTCTGTTCGGCGCTGGTGTCGCAACTTCAACCTGGGGAGGGGGAGTACACTCGACAAGGAGCGTTCAGGGAGACCATCTGTCATTACAGACGAACTGCTGAGGTCAGTAGACGAATGCGTGAGGAACGATCGGCGCGTCACGATTGATAAACTATGTGAACATTTTCCTAATGTGTCTCGGTCTTTGACAATTTCATGAACAATTATTCACCTGCATTATTCAAAAATCTGTGCAAGGTGGGTCCCTCGCATGCTCACAGATGAGCACAAAACCAAGCGTATGGCTGCAGCACTGACGTTTCTGGGACGTTATCCCGATGAAGGAGACTCTTTCCTGAATCGCATCATTACAGGAGACGAAACATGGGTTTGTTATGCATCACCTGAAAGTAAACGACAGTCCGTGGAGTGGCATCACGCTCATTCACCAACCAAACCAAAAAATTCAAGACAGTTCCGTCCACCAGGAAACTCAAGGCAACCATATTCTGGGATCGACGAGGTGTCCTCTCATTGATTTTATGGCCCGTGGAGACTCAATTAATGCTAATGCGTATTGTGAAACATTAAAGAAATTACGGCGGGCAATACAAACTCGACGGCGAGGTTTGTTGGCTACAGGCGTCATTCTCCTTCATGACAATGCCAGGCCCCATGCAGCTGCGAAAACACAACTTCTGCAGCAATTCAAGTGGGAAACCTTCGACCATGCACCGTATAGCTCGGACTTGGCCCCTTTGCATTTTCATCTCTTTACGAAGCTTAAAGACTTTCTGGCGGGAAAAAGATTTGACATAGATGAAGAATTTAAACAAGGCGTGACTACGTATCTCAATACGCTGGCGGCGGAGGACTATGACGCTGGAATACAAAAACTCGTCACACGGTATGACAAATGCCTCAATTTTCTTGGTGATTATGTGGAGAAGTAGTGTAAAGTATGATCTTTCCAATAAAAATGTGCATATTTCTTAATATGTACTACTGTGTCTTTATTGCACAAACGGGTACCACTTTCCGGATGGCCCTCGTATTTCAGTTTGTTTGTCAGGCAAATCTCAAAAGATATGTGTAAAATCCAATACTTATTAACGAAAGCTATAGAGGAACATAACTTTAAATCGAAAGTTGGGGGGGGGGGGCATTAAATCACTCAGGGTGTCCGAGGAGAAAGGGGCAATATGAGTGGTAGTTTGAGGGGCAATGGTAGCATGAGTGATTCTAAGCAAAAAAAAAAAAAAAAAAGTTCATGTGAACATACGTCCTAATCTGAACGGTTTGAGAGCTACAGGTTGTGAACCATTTTTGACTTTATTTTGCGTATTACTCACCCTGTATTTACTCTACAGAAGTGAGACATAGCGAATTTGAAAGGTGTTGGAATAGCTTTTCGAACGATATGCAACATGTGGTAGTGGTATCTTTAGAAAGGAAGCTATTGAGGGAAATTTGGAAAAGTTGAGGTTATTTAAAGAAATTGGGTGCCAACACTGATTCCCAAATATTTCTCAATAACTTCTCTCCTAAAGACACCACTGTCACATATTGCATACCGTTGGAAAGCCCATATCATCATCTTTCAAATCCGCTGTCTGTAGAATAACTACAGGGTGAGCAATATGCATATAAAGTCAAAAATGGTTCACAACCAGTAGCTCTCAAACCGTTGAGATTAGGACCCATGTTCATATGAACTTTTCTGCTTAGAATCACCCATACTGCGATTTTCTGAAGTATTGCCGCTTCCTCCTGGGACACCCTATATATACACACTATAGCGTGTTAAATTTGAATAATTTTTACGTAGGTTTACTAGAGTATCGTTTTGATCTCACATTGAGCATACATGTAAACTTGCAACACGGGTCATTTACCCATTGTTTTCAACCGATTATAATTCCAAAAAGTAAGTTTGTTTACTAACGTTTTAGAAAAGTGTCATCATCATAGGTATTGTGCCAATATTGGTAGGTCACTTGTCATAACTGAGAAACTTCTCCCACTTCTTTCCACGATCTCCCACTAACCTCTTCACGTACGACTTTTCTGTTTTGATAGTATCCAAATTGTAGTCTCCTTCGCCCCTCCCTCTCTTTCCTGGCATCACACCCTCCATCATGTTCCTCATGATAAGTTCCTCCTTAGCCAATGTCCCAACCAGTTTATTTTCCTCTTCTTAATAATATATAAAATAGTTATTTTCTCTCCCACAATTTGGGATAGGCCATGGTGGGGTTGGTGGGGTTGAAAATAATAAATACGTGATCGTCTCTTGAGTACAGTCAATACAATTCTCCGTTGCTAGTGCAGAACACAGTGCAATCGTTATACCGACGACACACCATGATTTTCCCCATCCTTTCCCAACCAATGTCCGCCGTTTCTTTGACGATTATTTTATAATTATTCGTTTTTATAACAAACTTATTGAAGTATTCGCACTTTCCTGGGTCTAGCTCTGAAAGAATCACCCTGTACATGATACATATATTCCTTTTTTCTCTACAATTCACAATCACTCTTGCTTCGGGGATCAATTTAGATTGTAATTACCAGAGGACAGAGAGAGACTTCCCTCTATAGTAGTACTACTACCAGCATTAGTAATACTAATAGTTGAACTGGTACTACTGCTAGTGGTATGTAGCAAAAAAGAAAAAAAAACAGCCTATGGGGTTTGCTCCCCTTGAGAGATACTGTAGAATAGATGGGATAGGCGGTGGTGAAAATTCCATTCGGAATGAGCGTCCGCGATCACTAGTTTTAATTAATCCTCTAAAAGAAAAAAAAAGTGTGCATCAATTCAGAAAGTTTAGCAAAAGAATGTTAAGGAGGAAACCCAACGAAGCATCAGTCAAAAAAGTTTCTTCCCCTTTATCAAAGAAGAAAGGGAGAACAAAATAACAAGAAAACGAAAAGATTTTTTCTTTACAAGCGTTTCCTCTCGTTCACGTTTTACTACATTCATTCCTCTCTCTCTCTCTCTCTCTCTGACTTATAAAAGAACATTTAAAGAAATTAACGGTAAATAAAATGGCAAAGATTAAAATTACCATGCATTAAATTCATCCTTTGTCTTTTGTATTTTCTTCCTTCTACTGTACAAGAGTATTTATATTTAAAATTTTCCTGTGATTTTTTCTCTTTTTCTTTTTTTTAACCTTAAATTTCTTTCTGTTCTCATTATTCCGTAGTTTTAAACTTCTCTAATTTTAAACTTCTGGACCAATACCCTCATTTTTTAAAACCTGCGTAATATGACTTTATTAGGTCCACATCAGGGGTAAAAGTGAGGGAGAACGCGGGAGGACGTCATTCCCCACTTCCAGAAAATATCTGTGGCGACACAAACATCAATAATGACAGTTATGTTTGTTTACATACCCGAACAAATAAGAATGGCTCTCATCTGACATTGGTATCCTGTTAACAATGTTACGTTCAACTTGTAGAAGTTCTAAGAACTCGTTGTAAAATTCAAGTCGCTTCGTTATTCCCATTCACTAAGCTCATGGACAACTTAGATTTTGTGCAGGATTCGGCGACTTGGTATTCGCCAATCCAAGTGAAATAGCTTGGCCTACGTAAGATCGCGTCCCATACACGATTCGAGTTTTCTGGTGTGTGTACCGAAAGAGACGCCCTGCAGGTTTGCTGTTCTTCATAGTTCCATTTTGACGCCATTTCCATACCCATTGCAATGGAGTGCTGCGACTGGGGGCATCAGGCCGATTAAACTTCCGTCGAAAGTTACATTGTGTAGCGGTGATAGACTCTGTCTTTATAAACTCTTCTACCACAACAATGCGGTGTTGCACAGACTAGTGCTCCATCTCAACTGAACTTCAGAGGACAATAATCGTAGTGGGTGTAGTATTGCAGAGATGCGTGATGGATGTCCAGACAGTAAAAGAATAAAAACAGTCAAAAAAAGTGTTTCTCGTTCACCCTGTATATTGAATTTTGTAAGGAAGAACTTCAGTGCTTTCGCCTACAATTTTGTCGTTTTACCAAATTTGTCACAAAATGTTCGGTTCTATCGTAGTAATGTAATGCAGTTGAAAACATTTAATGCAGTTAATGAGATAAGAGGTATTGAAATCCAATCTAAAATACCGAAACTAACACTAAGGGAGGGAATGAGTTAACCATGCATGGCTGAATTAAGCATGCTCCATGTAATTCGACTACTTGTGAATAGCACCAAGGGCGCCCATGTTGTGGTTTCCAGGAGCGGGCAAGTATAAGCGACATTTCAAATGTAGTCTCAATTCTAGAGGGGGACGAGCGCCCCACCTTGCCCCCCTGATGGGCGCTCTTGAATAGTAGTGCTATTTTTATGCACTTTGACTCTATTCATATACATTTTAACACTATTTTAATACACTTATCACTATATTTATTCACTTTATTATTTTCTACGTTCTTTATTAATATTTTAATGAATTTAATCACTATTTTATGCTCTTTGTTGCCATTTTCTACATACTTTAACACTATTTTTAATGAACTTTATTTATATTTTTATGGCCTTCATCACTATTTTATTCCCTTTATCGTTATTTTCTATATACTTCGTTGCTATTATTATGCACTTTCATATTATCTTCTAAGCACCTTATTTTTATTCACTTTGTTGCTATTATTATTATGCATTTTGTTGCAATTTTATGCATTTTATCACCATTTTAAATAAACTTTTTCACTATTCTTAGGCACTTTGTCTTCTTTTCGTGTGCTTTATCACTATTTTTTATGAACTTTGTCACTATTTTTGTATACTTAATCACTATGTTTATGCACTTTGTCGTTATTTTCGATTTTCGATGTACTTTATCACTACTTTAAATACACTTTAACATTATTTTAATGCACTGCACCACTACTTTATGCACTTTTCGTCATTATTTTCTACGTACTTTACCACTATGTTTAATGAAGTTTATTACTATTTTTATGTTCTTTTATCATTATTTAATGCATATTCTTAGACCCTATAATATTTTAACAATTTAACTTTTATGCAAGCTATGGCTATTATTATGGCCTTTATCACTATTTTTATACATTTTATCACTATTTTCGTACACTTTATCACAATTTTATGTACTTTGTTGTTATTTCTATGCACTTTATTACTGTTCTAATGCACTTTGTAGTTTTAGATCTTTAGCTTTCAATGTAAAGTTTGTCATCTTTTATCTAGTCCGCTTCTTTATAGAAACTGGATCATCGTGGAGTATCGTCTATAATCATGTATCTTTTTGTTGTTTCTTGAGCATAATTCTGACTCTTTTAGCTTGTGATATCAGTGACGTACGGAAGAGGGTGTTACACGATTTAAGCCCCCTCTCCTACAATATATTGTGGAAAAATTGAATTTTACCATATTAGGATATGAGTACAAAAAGACTTAAAATATTTTGGGTCCAAACTTTGAACTCAGCCCCTTGATGTAATTTTATGTACGCCACTATGTGATAATATTTTGTGTACGCCCTTACAGAATTTGAAGTCCAAAAATTGATAATTAAACACTTTTAGTTGGTTGAAGTTCAGCATCCCTTCTTTAGCACCAAGGCTAAATGAGACGTAGTCCTACGGTTTAAGGTGGAATCCGAACCACCTCGATAAGTTCATATTTCAATGCTTCCTTATCAAAAATCAAAACTGTAATCCTGTACACTAAATGCAGGCGCCTTAGCCACTAGACCAGCAAAGACTAGACTCAAAAATTTTGTTTGTGCCAGCACGAAATTTAAATTGTAACTAGCTTACTTATGAAATTATAAATTCGCAAATCATTATTAATCTTGGAGAACTGTAAACAATTTAAAAGGAAAACCAAAATAAATTAGTGATAAAGGACTTCTTTCTGGTCACGAAGAAGAAATATTCTCAAGTGTGGTCGATTTATGAGAGGAAATGAAAGAAGAGGGGGGGGAGAGACATTTATTTTATTTGTGATCCAATCATGTTCCCTTCTTTGTTCCGCCTTGAACGTAATTAGCAGACAGGTGATCTGGAAGATGTTAGCAGCTGTGGAATGGGCAAACCAAATGGTGTGAGGGAATGTAGTACAGGGAATATGAGGGAGACAAAAAAACAGGGAAGGTCGTCGTTGAAAGAAGGTTTCTTGACAACTTCACGCAATTCATCATAAAGAGCGTCGGTTGAGACATCTTTCCTACTACTTTTTTTTTCGTTCCTTCTCCCTCTAGCTGGATCTGCCTTCCTCCTTCCCCCATTTCCACCCACAACTAAAGCTTCCGGTAGATTTTCTTCCTCTGTTTCCTTCCCCCTCTTCTTACTTATCTACTGTATAAGCTTCTGGGTGGATCTACACCGTGGGACCCATGAAAAAGCTGAAGGTGATTATAGTTCCACAAGAAAACTTTTCTGTTTTGGAGAGATGAAGAATTGGCCAAGGGCGTGAGACAATGAACAGGATGTGCGTTTTCTTTCTCGATGTTGTGTATACGTGTATGTTTTTGGATTCTTCTTAGTATATATTATTTTTTGTTTAAGAACAAGAATCATTAGACATCATATGTGTTTCGAAGAAGAAAGAAAAAGTCGTGTTCCCATATTCACTGGAAGATGTTCAATTCGACTGTATCTCCCTTTTTCTAGTAGACATTACTACTGACTATATTTTTATGTGTGTGTGGCAATGTCAAAATGAGAAAGAAAAAAGCAAATTCGATCATTTGGTAGCGTGTATCGGGAAAAAATGCCCACGGATGAAATGTATACCAATAATAGATAGTTGTCACTGAAATAAATAAGATTATATGCATAGGTCATCAATCTTAGACCTCCCAAGAATCTTATTACATTGACAATCTTCGCCATGAAGGCTGAGGGTGATGGGAAGAGTTATCATGTAATAATAATAATAATAATAATAATAATAATAATAATAATAATAATAATAATAATAATAATAATAATAATAATAATAATAATAATAATAATAATAATAATAGAAACTGACCGATATTAGTGTCCTAATGCATAGTTTCCGGAGCCGCTGAGATGAATCATGTCACTTTTGCTGTTCAAGTGCAACCTTATTCCGCATCGCAATGAGCAGTGGTTACATTTAAAAAATAATCGATAACGATCGATATTAGTGTCCAATCCATAGTTTTCGGGGTGGCTGACTTCATAGTGACACTTCTGGTGTCGTTTAAGTGCCAGTCGTAGCTCCCATTAGCATGGGGGTGGACGAGTAGACAAGTGATGACATTGTGGATTCTTGTTTTTACCAGTCAGGCCCAGAAATTTTTGTATTGGCAGGCCCACCTATATTTTCAGGGAAAAAAATGATAGATTGTTTTTACAAGAGAAAGAGTACAGGTGAAGTGCAAGATCCAATTTTCATGCTACATTAATTATTCTCCTGTTAAACAGGTATAGTTTTATTGAGAAAGTGCACAAATGTATGTGAGTTAGGAAATTAAGGGGGGGGGTCAAGACCCGACAGAACCTCCGTGGATGCGCTTCTGTGACACTTTCATTGAAATGGTATCCTAAGGGGGAAGGGGTCATAATACTTTTCATAAGCTTATTCTCCCCGTGCAAAGAAGGGATATTTTATGGCAGTTTCATTTTCCCTCTTCTCTTGTATTAAAGGCAGTTACTTTAAATAATGAACTATGCAGTATGCATTAAAACTTAGTTTTAGAAGCAGAGTCAGAAGAAACATGTAGCATACAATGTTACTCGTCTACACAATAAGCTAAAATGTTCACCGTTTGCGAAACAAATATATTGGGTCTTACGCAGAGTCGTTTTGATGTATGATTAGCGCCATACTAAGACTATGACTAACACATAGTTATCAGAAGTGTATTCAGAATCTCTGATTAGCACGTAGTAGTTGACTACGAGGTCTAAGTTAATCACACAGGGTGACTAATTAATTAAGAGCAAAGGGTACCCTGTTTTAGCTACAAAAAACTTACATCATAAGAATACAAAGGCTAATTACCTTTCTTTCTTTCTTTCCTTTACTTTATCGGATGAATTAACTGTGAAGCAGCTATTAGGCCGAGTCCTCTACAATAGCAGAAGTGTTTCTTAGTGAACAGTAAGAGATGAGTAGAAAATTTCCAGTTTTCTGAGGGATACATACAACTGATCAATAAATTATCTTCCCTTATAATTACAACAGAATCCTTCTATTCTCACTAATATTAATTGATTTCTACTTATTCCCCCCCCCCCATAAATACATCCCTCAGAAATGAATAAGTTAATTATAATACGATTTTGTAGTTATTTATAAGTTGTTTTGATGTCAAACCACAAAGAAAACATTTGTATATTTTCATTTTTAGAGATTACGCATGCCCATATCTAGATTCCTGTTGTTGCCAGATTTATTTTTCTCACCCAATATATTGGGGTTATATTAGTTAATCATACCCCAAATCAACTTGTTAGCTGAACTCTAAATACCATAAAGTACACCCTGTTTAGTACAGAGATAATACGACTCTAACTAATCGCATGACTAATGCTTGATTAACAAATTCTCTCTGAATACTGCCCATGATGTCTTTAGTCGGTAAACCCTACCAACACGACAGCTCGGTTGATCTTTAACAGGGCAGAATTCATTCTCCCGTTTTACCCTGGTTCCAACATGTCGCAGAATTCCTCCCAGTCTTTCGAAAATGAGTTACTGGAGAAACCCGGAGTTAAAGGCTACTGAAGTGTGAAGTTGACCCCATCATTTATCTCAATACCATGGTCATAGAAATATAACCCTTTACATTCACGATATCCGTAGACTATCTTGATCAAACCCAAATGAAGAGCATATCTGTACTTTTTCCTATCATAAAAGTAACGTACTTCATCATATATATGTTCTGAATACTACTACCAAATTAAAGATGGATACTAAAAAAAATTGCAGAGCAAGCATCAGAAATACTTTTGAGTATTTCATAGATAAAGGAAAGTGTATTTAACAGAGATAAAACACTAATTTAGCATTGGGTTTTAAAATATATAGGCTAACCCAGCAGAAAATAGGTTCAGGTTTGAAATTCTATAACCATTAAAATAAATTCGTAATTATAGAGAAAATTTGGAATCCAGTTTAGAAATGTTACAAGACAAGGCCGCTAGGAAACATGCAGTCCCATTATTTTGACACAGTATTTTACATTTGTGATGTAAGGTTAGCGAAATTAAGAGAAAAGAACCACCAGCTCTCCTTGCTATTTGGCTGAAACTTGGCCTGGAAGAAATAGTCATATGTGACAGAGATTACATCATTGTACAATCCACTTAGAAAAAAAGAGAGAGAGAGAGAGAGAGAGAGAGAGACTTTTCAGAACTTTTATTGGTTAGTAAACAAAAATTTTTAGAAATGTTAATACCACCAAGTGTTCAGAAGTAGTAATTATCCCTCTTTTAACCCTACATATGACTGTGACTGCAATCATCCAAAGGTAATCGTCCCATTATTTTACGTATAGGTTAACAATGTAACAAGTTTTTAGTAAATGTAATTTCAGTTATGTTTTGTTAATATTCGAGACGAGACCGAGGTTTTCGAGACTAAGCTTGGTCTCGCCTCTAATTGCAAATATCTGTCTCGATCTTGGTCCCATCTCGAGCGAGTGTTGATTTGTTGACTCTCAGTCTTGTCTTGATCTATAAAGGCCTGTTTTAATCTCGGTACTATCCTTAGGAGTGAGAAGATAATAAGGGAACAACCAAAGTTTTGGCGATATCTAACAAGATCCAAGAAAGAAGACTGCACTGTTATGGCCATCTAATAATAAGAACAAACAACTATGTGGTCAGCATAGTGGTGGCAAATGGAAGTAGATGGGAAGAGATGTAGGTTAAGAATGGTTATGAATGATTTCATGAAGAAAAGTCTAACAGGGAAAGAATTCCGGGCACTGTCTTAAAAAGAAGACTTAGAAACGTCGACTTACATAAATGGAAAAAGACGGAAAGAAAGAAGAAAAAGAATTTCATTCTTGACTATAGAACTATTGTAGACCAAGTGCCAATTTGTAGCTAAGTTGCTATCGATCGTGTTTTTTGCGCATATGTTCTCAGGTTCAATTTCCTTTGCGTGTATCAAGCCTAGGATGAAATACGAATAATGATTCAGGCATGGGCGGCGATTAGGGGGGGGCAAAGGGGGCCAGTTGACCCGCACTTTTTTGAAGTAACCCATTAATGTATATAGTTCCATTTAGAAATGAAAATTTTTTGTATGTATTACTAGTTCATAGAAAAAATGGTGCCATATATTTGCCGTTCCGTGAGTACGCATTGGTTGTCTTCCCGTGGAGTAAAGAAAACTATAGGAATTGCGTTTTAATTGTCACAGAAACTAACCCCAAAATTAAACTATTGGAGCACCACAATTTCAGCATACTTTCACTTCTTACAAGGGCTTTATATGTTAGTCAGCCGCTTTGAAACTAATTCAGAGAGTATTTCGCAAAAAAAAAAAAAAAAAAAGCCTTTCACAAGTTATTTTTTAATTGCACAAAAATTGGCAGTTCCTAAAATGTCTTTTCTTCTTTCTAAAGTAAGGGAAAAGCGTAATAAGAAACAACTTCTATCTTTTCCATTGTTTTGTAGTGTAATATATGAGTGAAGTGGCGTGTTAGGGGTGTACGAGTGTATATGCAATTAAATTTAGTGAATCCAACATAATTCTAGGTTTTAGTGTTATTTTGTATAACTGGAGTATGGAGCGATTCTAAGTATTACTGTGTTTTGATGTGCTCCAAGAAAGTGAAAACTGCACCTAATGGCAACAAACAAATTTCGGGAAGTTGCAAAAGCAAATATTTATTTAAATATCGTAGCACATGCTTGTAGTATTTACTTTTTCATTTTTTAAGAGTAATAACATACATTTAATAGCATGTGTGGAATTAAAAATTAAGTTGTTCATTAATCCCTGTTTCAATATGACCTTTGCAAAACAAGAATCATTATTTATTACTATGATTAATATTATCCTTTCTATTTATTTGTTTTGCAAATTTATTTAATAATATGATCACACAGTTTTCCAGACAGAATTTTAAGATGTTCATGAGCAAGCAATCATATCTCTTCTTACACTTTTGTTGTTTAAGAGTACAAAGGGCTACTACCTACTGGCGTTGCTCTTGCTCTTGTCAATTTACTTAATAAAATATGAAATACTATATACGGTATTTTAACTGAAAAAGATAGTATCCTATTAGTTATACAACCTTTCGTCAAACAAAATATTGGAAACAAGCAGGAAAACTAACATTTATATGCAAATATTCAGATCATGTCTTGCTCCCCCCCCCCTTTTAACGTCCAACCACCACCACTGGATTCAGGTATAATTTATCCTTGGGAATGGACATAAAACTCTAATCAATCAACTTAATACTTTAGACTACTTTATGATTACTGGCTCACACATGCGTCTTTATGTCCCTTTCACATTATCCGGCGATTTGCCGGATCCGGTTCCGGCGAATTGCCGGACGAGGTAGAAAGACATTGCAAGCAATGAAGCTCTTCACATATTATGTGCGGCGGACGCCGGACATTCATCCGGCGAGCAAAAACAGCCGGATCTCCCTGCTAGAATCCGGCGCGGCAAATCGCCGTGTATACCCAAGCGGGACACTACAAGCAATGACGCTCTTCACATATACGCGGCAAACTACCGGATGGTGTTGGGGGAGGAAGCAAGTGTTGCCAGGAAAGAGCAGAAAGTGGCTGCTATAATATGGGAGAGTGTGGTTTTGTGTGTTATGTGGAGTGTGTTTGTGTATGTGGTTATGTTCTAGCCCAGTACATCTGGAGTAATTAACCAAACTTGTATATACAACATATGAGGAAAGATGACATGTAAAATTAATTGAAAACGACCAATACTACCCAAGTGTCGAAATCAATATAAATTATTATTTTTCTATGTAATAGAAGATTGGGACATGTCCGTGTAGCACTGGACAAATGACCTTCTATAAATTTGTGGTGACCCAAAATTGAAATATACGCTACCAAATATTTCAGCAATACATTCTTTTGCTATATATTTATGTACTATTTTGCTACGCAAAGCAAGAGAGAATTCATGATATGATATTTGATAAATATACCGTACTTTATATATTTTATAATTATCTGGCTGTAATTTCTTGAATAGTCCTCTGAATTCAGAGACTAGAGCAGTGCTTTAAAGAGACTTGAGTCAATAGTCGGAACGCTTAAAACAAAAGAATAAACCCGAAATAGTATAATAATAATAATAATAATAATAATAATAATAATAATAATAATAATAATAATAATAATAATAATAATAATCTAATATAAATAAAATAAAGAGTTTATGTGTCTGTCTGTCTTTGTACGGCCTAAGGACCATACGAGTGGACCGAAAGTTACCAAAATTTGGTCATGGGTACCTTGGTCCAGGCTCCAGATCAAACCTATGCGTTTTTTTTTAAATTCGAACCAGGAGGTCTCAGGGGGGCGTTTACCAGGACATGTAAAAGTAGAGAAAATGACCGATATTAGTGTCAAATCCATAGTTTTCGCGGTCGCTGAGATCAATGGTAACACTACCATTAGCGATGACTTCATCCACCATTTGTATGCGGGCCGGGAATCACCAGAGGGGGGGGGGGAGGGAAAGGAATTTCGAGACATGTAAAAATAATCGAAAATGACCGATATTAATGTCAAATCCATAGCTTTCGGGGTCACTGAGCTCAATGGTGAAACTCAAGATAGCGTTTACTTTCACATTTAGTCTCCATCAGCTAAGGAACTTGGGCCAGGATATCACCGAGACATGTACAAAATAATCCACAATGATCGATATTAGTGTGAAATTCACAGTTTTCGCGGTCTGAGATAAATGGTGATACTTTCATTAGCGATGATTTTCAAATTCAGCCACCATTGTATGTGGGCCGGGAGTCATCGGGCTGGAGAATTGCGAGACATGTAAAAACAATCGAAAATGACCAATATTAGTGTCAAATCAATAGTTTTCGCTGTCGCTGAGATGAATGGTGATTCTCCCAAGGCGTTGACTTCCAAATATAGCCCCCGTCGACTGGGAGCCAGAGGCGTTGTTTTTTCAAAATTGGAACCAGAGGATCACAGAGGCGTTTACTTTCTATGTAAAAGTAGTAGAAAATGACAGATGTTAGTGTTACATTCATAGTTTTTGCGCTATCGGCTGAAGACCAGAGGCGATTTTTTTACAATTCGAACCAGGGGGGGTCTCAGGGGGCGTTTACCGGGACATGTAAAAGTAGTAGAAAATGACCAATATTTGTGTCGAATTCATATTTATCAAGGTCGCTCAGATGTATATTGATACTCCCGATAGTGTTTACGTTCAAATTCAGCCCCCATTCGCCTTCCCAATGAAAACACGTACGTTGTTGGATATATATTCACACAAAATGTATCTAATTTTAGAAATGTTTCTTAATTCTTCTCTCATTGTTCAGTTTGTTTACATTGACATTTTATCTGACCCGTGCAAAGAACGGGCATAACAGCTAGTAATAATAATAATAATAATAATAATAATAATAATAATAATAATAATAATAATAATAATAATAATAATAATAATAATAATAATAATAATACAGATCAGTCTTGGGGTCAGTGGCTGAATGTTAGCTTGAGATTGTCGGATAGACCTCAACGGTTGACTATCCCGAGAGGACTTTAGCCTGATTTTCTCAGTCACAAGAGTTGAATACCGGAACGGTATTTTAAATATCCAGAACCGGGCCGCTATTTTGCCCAAGTTTATCAATTGTGGAATAGAAAAATGTCTTCCAAAATACCGCTTCTCTAATAAAAAGTGCACATCTTTTCTGTATGTGGCATGTTCTCTCATTCGGTAACAAACAGGCCCGTATGTGTCTCTGACGTTTTTTTTTCTGCCTCTGTCTTAACAAGGCGAGTAGAAAACACATTTTGCGTCTGTCCATTACAACCACCACAACACGACAAGAGTCACTGAGTTTTGTTTCTTCAGTTGCACAGCAACCCTGCTCGCATATTTGTCATCCACGGCAAAACGCCGGATAATATGAAAGGGGCCGAAACCGGATCCGGCAAACAGCCGGAACCGGATCCGGCAAATCGCCGGATAATGTGAAAGAGGCCTTAGTACACAGATTTCCGGGTTCGATTCCCGGTGAAAATATTTTGAAAAATTTGAAAGCATTGCAATGATTCGGATTCCAGCTTAAACTATAGGTCCACGACTCATATTACTTCGATGCTGAAAGAGTTGCTGAAGTTCAACCAACCAATTTACGTTATTTTACATCTTGATAGTTGGAACTAATTCTCTGGTTTGATCTGATGCTTTTCCTCTTTTCAAGATCTTGCCCTCTAATATTCTGGAATTCCTGCCTTCTACTCTCTTTCGATCTTATCCTCAGTTTACCTCAGTTTCAAAACTGTTGATTTGCACCGTTACTTACGCCAGCAGTTGCAGTAAAACAAACAGAAATTTTTAAATGTGTCTTTAGTATTGGGGAGCTGGAATTTTATATATTTGCTTTACAAAATTAAGTTTCGGAACATTTTGGCAACATGATCTTTGAGTAATTTAACTGATTGGAAAGATAATAACATATATTGAATCTCAATTCAAAATATTAATATACTGTTTAAAACATTTTCGATGAACCTAGGTACAAAGTGATCAGTGATGTGGCATTGTCTCCCTTTCTCCTATGTATATAATCTATACCTATGACTGTGACTATCCAAGGGCAATCTTTTTGCTATAACAAATTTTGAGTAAAAAAAAAACAAGGTAATTTCTGATAATATTCGAGGCTGAGCTTGGTCTTGTCTCGAAATACAAGTGTTTGCCTTTGTTTCGATCTCGTCTTGACTCAATCTCGACATGTTGAGTCTCGGTCTCGTCTCGATTTGTAAACGTTCGTCTAGATAGATCTCTATCTCGAATTTTCGAAACGAGACGAGGTCGAGACCAATACTATATCTATTCCTGTGTAAGATTGCGGGAAAATGAAAAAAAAAACGGCTTTTGGACATCCAAATATTGTCTCATGACAAGCACACCAATTATCCTTAAGAGTCTTCATCCCGGCGAAATTAAAATACCACTAATTTTACAGTAATTATGTGATATCTTCAAATAGATAAAAGATAAACGAAATGTGGAACAAGAGAGCCCTAGACAATATTATTTTACATAAGAAACCGTTATCACGACTCACTTATCTGCTTTCGATTTCGAGCCATTTTGAAAATCGGCATTTATTTTCGCGTTTCTAAACAGCTGAAAACGGAAAGCCACTAGGTGACTTGTGATAACGGTACCTCACGCAAAATAATATTGTTTAGGGCGCTCTTGTTCCATATTTCAATTATCTTTTATCTATTTGAAGATATCACATAATTACTGTAAAATTAGCGGTATTTTAATTTCGCCGGGATGAAGACTCTTAACGTTTGTACTGTAAGCATTAATGTCCCGGGACAGTAATGGGACCTGTGCGATGTCCAAAGAAAATTCGTCGATGTACTGAGATGTATGAGTTATTGTTCATTAATACCTCTTCCTGAGCTTTTTGTCCATATTAATTGGTGTGTGTGCGTGTGATATATGTAAGTGTGATATAAGTTTTATTTTACACAGAATAACTCAGAATATTGTATCACTCAACGAAATGTATATCGTTCTCCCTAAACTTACTGTATATTTAACAGAGAAAATATACACTTGAAAAACAGTACTATTTCATCGTGACACTAGCATTTTCCGTAGGTAGCTCATAATTATTCAGTGGAAAACGATGCCTGTAAGATCAAAGGGGGTCAGTTAAAATAGAATTCTTTCATGCATTACATTCAAGAGGAAGGCCAAGTTCCTTCTTTATTTCCTTCAAAGACCGTAAACACACATATAGACATTTGACCATGTAGATGTTTTTGTGCATAAAGTAACAGTAATTTCTGTGTATGTTTTAGTGTATTCTTTTTCATAACTGAAAAGAGAAGCACTTGACGTAAATGAAGAGCTGGTTTCCTCTAATGCAGGACAATATTTCAGTTCCTGATGGTTTCCTGAAGTACAAAATTATAGTATTTGACTTTTTTTTTTTTTAAACCGTAACTTGGAAGATATATGCTTCTCACGGTTTGTGTTGGGCATTTCTTTTAACCATTAGGTTCGGAAGAAATTATAACAGCAAGTTGCTCGTAGATAGATGTTATGTTAGTCTTTTGTCTGCACTGGGAACATAATTCTAGATGGTTTCTCAACCTCCCAGAAGGTAAAATAAGGAAGCAAACGGATTCAAAGCATGCATATAATCTACTTAAAAAAAAAAAAAAAAAAAAAAAAAACTACAGATTTCTTTTAGCATATCTGCTACATCGTTACCTTCATGATACTCGTATGTTGGATCATATCATAGTACTGTGCAAATAAATTTGAAGTATTAATCAAATACCAAAAATTAAAAAAAAGAAAGAATACTTGAATGAATGCTTACGAGTATGCATCCTTGACCATTTTTTTTCTTGTCTTCCTCTTGCTTGTTGCAGTTTTAATACGTGCGTTCTAACTGTAAAACTTCTGTTACTTCTGCAGTTCAGATCTTTAGGTGCATAACTTTGACCTCATCCGTAATAGGTGCTAAAATAATAAAATATACTACAGAGCTACCAGGACAGATGCAAGGCTAGCTTAACATGTACTGGGTACATATTAAAACCTGTTTATAAGCGTGTGTATTTTCATAGTCCATCTCCATAATCTGAAAAACTACAAAACCTTCAGTCCTAGCAATAAACGTGGTAGGCCTTAGGTATAAGCTAATGGTCGACTTGAGTGATAGGTGATTATATATATAATTTATATTAGCTTATATCTAAGGTCTATATATATGGTAGGCCTAAATATAATGAAAGTCACTATGTAACTTAATAACTCTTGAAATATCGGACCCATCTCAATCAAATTATCAACATAGATGAGGTTCGGGCCTGAATAGTTTATATCATTTCACTCTGACAGCGCAACTTAAGGGAGAGAGATGGGAAGACATTTAAAAATGATCGAAGATGACTGATATTAGTGTCGAATCCATACATTTCGGGGTCGTTGAGGTGAACAGTGACACTTCAGATACCGTTTAAATAAAAATCCAGCCCTTTATGTCCAAAATGATACATATTCTACCCATGCGAGGAAAGGCCATTTTCCTTATATACATATACATACACACACACACACACACACACACACATATATATATATATATATATATATATATATATAGCAAAATACCTTAAGGTGAACGTTAGTCAACCAAAAAGCTGTCGTATTTACGGAACAGTTTCCACTTCGCACTCCGAATTACAATTTAACTTCATTCGTTTATTGCTATTTATTGAAGTTTGGCGTCCCTTGTCAGCACCGAGGCTACACGAGATGCGGACCTACAGCTTAAGATGAAATCTCAACCACCCCAATGCGTTCAAATTACAATGCTTTTTCCACCGTGAAAAATCGGACCAGTGTACCAAAGACATTGATTCCTTTGCGTTAAAACTGGAATGAAATCCTCTGAAAGATCAGCAAAACCTTTAATAAACTTCTGCATTGATATAAGAACGGAACAAAGAGAAATGTAAAATCCAAGTGATATTTCCGTTTGTACTCAAACAAATTATATTTCCTGGAAGATACCGATTAGCAGTACCATTTGACAATATCAGATATTTGAAAACAAATTAAAGCTAGAAGATACTTTTGAAAAATATTCACCTTTAAACGAAATTAATAACAGGGAATAAACTACATGTAACTTGTTGTTTTTCTCTCATCTCAAATACAGCTACTATACACGCTGTGAGGGCATTAAGTTTACATGAAAAGTATATCTTAAGTTAATGTTCTCAAAATGAAAAGGAAAAAATAACCGTAACACAACTGTTCAAATATTATTCCAAAAGTAAATTCTCATATTACAAATTAGTTATGGGGAAATAAAATATTTCTTAGTTCTTCACATCGAAATTTTTCTCCACTTTTATTTCCGGGATTTTTTAATAATCCGCCATTTTAGGCAAAGCGATGATTAGGCCAAACGAGGATCCTTATTTCGCCTAAATGGCGGTCACAAATATTATAATTTATCTATCATGAATGTGTCACAATCGGTTAGGCGAAACGAGAATTAGACCAAACGGTGCAAGATCGTTTGGAAGTCTACCGTAGTTACAAAGCCATTTGCTATCATTTACTTTGGTTAAAATGCGTATCCTAAACGGAGAGCGTGGTTCAAAATATACGTAAAAAATATATATCTCAGAAGTAGGGTGGAGCGTTTTGCACTTTTGTTGAAAATTCGATGACGGCTAGTGCGGAAAAGGTGCCATTAGTGGCACCGACCTTACTGATTTTTTTTTTATTATTATTTTTTGGGACAACCCCTTACCATGCCCCAACGGACTTAGTTGAGTTTTTTTAAGTATTTGGTTAGACAACACGCACAACACCAATGACAGAAAAGCTACTTGTGGTCGTTTTTAGAGTTACGTGATGGCTATAATACAATTATTTTATTAAAAGAAACTTGTAGCAATGCCAGTGAGTCAAAATACAGCCATATTAACTCAGTTATTGGAATTAATGTCCCGATTTTGTTTGGAATGCCACGTTAATGATGATTATAGGCATAGCTCTTGATATAACACGATTTGTTTTTGGCAACTCTTCGCTTGTTATGTACACCGATAGCAAATGCCATCTAGCGGCAGGCTACACAACTTCGTCGTTGCTTACTTTGGCCACGCTCTTCGAGCGTCGTCGCAACGTTCGGCTCCGTCCAGAAGATTCGCGCACCTCCCGCTCGCCTCGTTGGCTCCAGAACCTACGCCGACGTTTCTAGAATATTCTCGCTCGAATTTCGGCGGTGGTATAAATATTGCGTACTTCAGCCAACCAATCCAACAGGCCAGTTTGTTGCAGCTTAAGCTTTAACGGTTTTAGTTCGCTACTGTTTCTGTTAAGACAGAGAGTTTGTGTATTGTACCTAAAGTTACAGTGTTCTTAGTGCGATACGATTCAGAGACATTTTGTATACTTTGGTTTCCGAGTTCGGAAGCAATGGAAAGCAAGATGAAGAAAAAGCCTCATAGCAGATCAACGCGGGAAAGTAAGAAACGAGGCTTATTTTTCACTCCAAGTGAAATGAGTGAAGTGCATTTACCCACGTACGCTGACATTATCATTGGTTTCGAAGTGGTTTAAGTGGTGACGAAAGTGTAACTAAATTACCAGTGACTGACATTTGTAAACTAGTTGGACAAAGAGTTGTACATATTTGGCGTAAAGCAAGCATTCCTGTGGTTTCAAAAAAGAGAGTTTTGACATGCTGAAAACATTTTATAATAAGTATCGCACCAAAGAAAAACATTCCAGTCGACAAGGACAAGAAGCAACACTTCGTGCAGGTTTTGTTGCACACGCGGAAAAGACTCTTTTTTATATTGCGTCTTGCAAATGTAAAACCGCCGAAGATTGCAACTATGACAGGACACGCAAGATTTGAAAACGAGAATTCAAGTTTCTTTTAGACCAGAGAACATAACGGAAAATGAGCATTGATAACATTGACGTCCGAACAAGCAATCTCTGTCAAAGATGTTTTCCCGTAAAGTGAGCAGATTTAAGAGGCAGAAAACCAAGAAAGACGCTGGAAGGGTTGAAGCAAGTCCATCAACTAGTGGTATTAGGCATAGGCACAGATCAAAGATACTGGCGTCGTCAGGGGAATCCAGCGAAGCTGTTGAATCGGGAAGCACGTCGGGATCTGAATTCGAGGCGCGACCAAGAAGGAAACATAACCTAAAGCGCATCTGTCTTCAAAATACAACGGAGGCAGCGTTTAGAACTGGAGCTTCAGACAGACAGGTTGCTTTGATCGCTTCTGCCGTACCTCAGGACGCGATACTCATAACGCCAGAGGACAAAAATCTTGTTGTAGACAGATTTAAGGTACAAAGAGGAAAAGATAAACTGGGTGAGAAGATCCAGAAAGAAAAGGCTCACCTAGGCCGGACAAGTATCTACTTCGACGAAAAAAATGATGCAACTCTTGTGCAAGAAAAAATTAACGGCAAACTACGAAGACGAGAGGTTACAGAAAAGCATATCACAGTTCTATCGGAGCCCGGTTCAGAATACTTGGGTCATGCCACACCTAACTCAGGCACTGGCAAGGGTATTGCCGAGTCTATATTGGAGCTTTTAGGGAAGAACCAGTACGACGTGTCAAGTCTTGAGGCAGTCGGCAACGATGGTGAATCCATGAACACAGGATGGGATAACGGCGTGATAAGTCAGATACAAAGATCCCTAGGAAAGGAACTGCAGCATCTCATTTTCCTTCTTCATACCAACGAGTTGCCATTTCGACACCTGGTTACCGAATTGGATGGTGAGACGACCGAACCCAACGTTTTTTCCGGCCCCATCGGAAAGAAATTAAAGGATTGTGAAAGTTCACCGATCGTCTCCTTTACACCCTTCCGTTGAATGGGTGTCTGAAATGGAAAAACCAGATGGTTTAAGCAGAGACCAGAATTATCTCTTTGAAATTTGTAAGGGTGTTGCTACAGGAATGTGTACTACCGATCTAACAAACAGAAAACTAGGACCATTATCACGTTCACGATGGCTTACATTGGCCTGTAGGATGCTTCGCCACTACATCAGTACTAATAAACCTAGTTAAAGTTTGTGTCTACTTTGCCAGTACATTGTTAAAGTATACGTTCCCGTCTGGTTTTCAATACAGCGAAATCCTTCGTGCGAAATGGGCGCCATGCATCTGTTTAGCATAGTTAATCTATCAAGTTTTCTGCCAGAAAATCTACAATACATAGTTCATTCTGTTCTACAAACAAACGGATACTACGCTCATCATGAAAACCTGCTGATAGCGATGACAGCAGATGAAAATCCGCATATTCGAACGTTAGGCTGGAGAGGGATAAAAAAGTATCAGAAGACTCCGAGATCAAGCCGCTCGCGTGATTTCATCGTTCCGAAATTAAACTTTGCAGCTGAAAATTATTACGACATGATTAATTGGCCTAAATGTCTAACAGAGCCGCCGATCGCACGAAACATAACGGATCAGCAGCTTGAAGAAAACATCCGAACTTCAGCTACTCTAACAACAACATTCCCTTCCCATAGTCAAGCTCTGGAACTCACAGTAAAGCTGGTGTCCAAGGCAGCGTCGAAGAAATGCGGCCAGAACGCAAGAGATATCTACGTTAGAGCCAAACTAAAGTCTAGAACAAGAATGCCCCTCTTCGAGACCAAGAAGAACTACGTGACCTAAGGTCAAATGTCAACGTATGCCTACTGGGTGGATGGGTGGGCGGAACTCGATGTGCAACCATCTCCCCATGGTGTTTTCTGAGTTATTTTGCGTACAGAGGAAAATAAACGAAGAGTTGCACAAAGAAAATCGTGTTATATCAAGGGCTATGTCTATAATCATCGTCAACGTGGCATTCCAGACAAAATCTGGACATTCATTCCAACATCTGAGCTAATATGGCTGTACTTTCACTCATGAACATTTTAAAATTATTTACTGGCATTGCTACACGTTTCTCTTAATAAAATAATTGTATTATAGCCATCAGGTAACTCTAAAAACGACCACAAGTAGCTTTCCTGTCATTGGTGTTGTGCGTGTTGCCTAACCAAACACTTTAAAAACTTTAAGTCCATTGGGGCAGGGTAAGTCCATTGGGTTTGCCAAAAATAATAATAATAATAATAATAATAATAATAATAATAATAATAATAATAATAATAATAATAATAATAATAATAATAATAATAATAATAATAATAATAATAAAATATCCAATAGGGTCGGTGCCACTAATGACACCTTTTTCGCACTACCCGTCATCGAATTTCCAACAAAAGTGCAAAACGCTCCACCCTACTCAGAAGCCACGTAAGTTACACAAATCAAACTCTACATGTGAGAAAGCTGGCACTAGTCCTAACTCTTTCGGAAATTTGAAGGAGGAAAAGAAGATAAATTTCTACATTATTTCAATTTCCTATTTTCTGTTCATACAATAGCCAAAATAAGAAAAAATGGTTAAACCATTTAAAATGAATTTGTAACTTGAGTCGACCTTTTTTTTTTTTTTTTTCATTTCAGTTTGATTCATAGGCATATAGTAAGTGGGAAGAGTTCTGAAGTATACCATGCAAATATTTATATTTCACGTCCCAAGAACGGGCATTTCAACTAGTTTGTTACAAAAATAAAGTCGACCTTGTCTGCATCATCATAACGAAGAATACGACTGAACTGTCAGAAAAAAAAATTGAACACTATCCTCGACCAGGATTTTTTAAAATTAAGACAAATATACTAAGGAGAGAAAAAATTTACTGAGGAAAGTGAAATTTATGCTAAAATAGAATATCTCAAACCTCCTCAAATTAGGAACATGAAACTTGGAATAAATATTTTTTATTAGAGATAAATGGACATATCCTAGTGTTTTCCAAAATTAACCTTTTAAAGAGGAGAAGGAGAAATTTCTACAACTATTTTATTCATATTAAAATCAAGCGTTATCTGTCTCATCACCATGGGAAACTGGAGAATCGTTAAAAAGTAACTTTTGAATATAATTAGCATTGTCCTCGATCAAGGGTTTTATAATGCTGCTTTCGTTAAAATGCATAGGGCAAGAGAACTCAAAATTCATGCGAAAAATAAAGTATCTCATAAAACCTTTAATTTACGGACATGAAACTGTGTATATATTTCTAATGTAAGATAAGATAACACGTATTTCAGCGTCTTAGAATTTCTGCTTTTAAGGAGCAGGGATAATTTCTATAATGATTTTTTCCACATTCGAATCAAGTACAGCCCCATCATCATGGAAAAACTTCAAAACTATTTGAAATGATTTCTAGAACATAGTTAATATTTAGGTTGAACCGGGCTTTTATCATGTTAGTTTCATTAAAATGTGTATCGAGGGAATAGTGGAGTGAAAATTTATGCTAACAAAATTGAGTATCTCTAATGTTAGGAAGATAAAGCTTAGTATATAAACTTACTTACTTGGTTTGAAGCTTATATACACTCTGTACGAAACTTGGTATATAAACTTAAGAAAGAGTGATCAAATGCTACAACATTTTCGAAAATCTCACTTTTTAATGGGGAAAGAGGTCAAATCCTTTTTTTTTTTTCCCTCAATATATAAAACTGACATCGAGGTGCCATTCTTACCGCGGGAAAACGATGAATCGTTTAAAATGACTTTCGAACATAGCACTTAGATTGAGCTTAGTTTTCATTTCTTCACACTGATTCGAAAACACATCCTAAGCGTGTTTGCATACAATACCGACAAAATCAATGGAAGCCCCGATAATATCGGTGTCGGTGACGGCATACTTTGCACACGTCGCCGGCAATGTGGGTGGAAGCCTCGACAATATCGTTACCGGTGATGAGCAAAGTAATCGACACACAATATATATTCTACACTGTGTTTCTAAAAATCTTCTCCATATATGAAAACAAATAAAAGTAATAATAATCGGGAAAATTATTTTTTAAAGCAAGGCCTACAAAAGCTGTTCTGAAGAGGTGTGGAGGACGGCACAAAACTTAGAAAAAATATGCCTAAACATGTTTAGACAGTACCGTTTTAAATAGATTTCGTAAAATATTTTTGGTTCGATGAGAATTGACGCTGCGGTAGGGAAGGAAGGAGGTTCAAATAAACCTTCTAAATATATAATTCTTTTTAATGAAACCTACTCTTCCTGTTCAAAGAACGAATAAATAAATCAATAAACGTAGAACAGCATTCCACAAAAGGACTTCCAGCAAACTTGACGGCCAGGACGCAGCGATGGAGGGTCGTAACTTACTTGGAATGATCCAAGGTAAGAAAGTTTTTCTGTTCATTCTCCTTTTTTCTATAGCTTTAACCTCGATTTCTAATAGGCGTACTGTGTACATTGTCTGTTGATTTACATTATAGGCAGTAGCGTACGCAGGAATTTATTCGGGGACGGGGGGTACAAACTGAATATGAGGATATTTTATATTAAAATTCCTAAAATTGCACCTAAAATTAGGCTAAATTTACAAAAAAGTTGAAATATCGGGGGAGGTCCTAACCCCCCAGGACCCACCCCTTGCGTACATCCCTGCATATAGGTACCTGTCATTAAGAATTTCACGTCCCTAAGAAACTTCTGCGTCTCTTCTCGTTGGACCAAAGAAAATTTTGCACCCATCCTCCTTATATGTTTGTATTCAATATTGGCCTGAACTATACGGCCGCGTCTGCTTACATTGAGCCAATAAGCAATAGCTTCAGATATTTCTAGTGCCAGTAGCGTCGTACCGACAAAACTCGGTCGTGCTGTGATACCAACTTTCTTTTCATTTCTCAGTATAAATTTCCCTTAAATTTCTCTGTTTTGGACAGTCTTTTTTTTATTATTATTTCGTATACCAAATTTCAGTATGTCGCCCTGGGTCTGGGATCCTAATCCGTGCCCTCCATAGATGAGTATATCGTAAGAAATACTCTGAAATAAGAAAAGAATTGAAATTTGATTCTTACGCCTTTTTCCCTTTAACGAAGCAAGTTACAAGAGAATTCTCCTTTTTCTTTTCTCTCGTTCATTTTACAGTAAAATTTTCCTGTCTTCTCCCTCACCCAAAGAGGTGGGAGTAAGGTAATAGATGACGCCGGGAGAAATGGAGCTCTTTCTTCCTTTGTATAAGCGTGTTGGCTCAGTTAAAGAACACAAACTGCGGCCCCGAATTTCCATGTCGCAGAGAACCATGGTCGTTAAGTTTGATGTACTGCCTCAAGGTGAGCCTATTGATTGGGGGGCCCTTACAGCACACGGAGAAACCCAACCACTTCGCTTTAGCTCGTCCTGTGTGCACCTCTCCTTCGTGTTCTGTGCCGAGAGGAATTTTCTCTCTCGTCCCAGCGCCTGCAGTCTCATCCTATTCTTTGGTCTCAGGTTTAAAACTAAAACCTTTTTATTATTCACCTTTTTTTCCCCTTCCTTTGACACGTTTAATACTTCTTACGTTATTACCCTTTTATAGCTTATTATAAATTATTATTATTATTGTTGTTCTAAAACTGGTTCCTTTAGTCGTGGTTAGAACGTAAGAAATTTCTCGCCTCTGAATAAATTCTACAATATTTATAACGTTTAACAAAAGTACAAAGTTGTCCAAAGATAAGACATATACCAATCAATAAATTTAATCGAACTGATCAAAATGATATAGGTGAATGCATATCCTTATGCGTAGTTTTCGAGAAAGATACCTATTTGTGTTAACGTGAAAAGTGATATTGTAGAATCACGCTCGTTATTGACGCTGTTCACTGAAATGAAGTCGAATGAATCTTTTGGTTTAACTAAATGAGACGGATGACTAATAAAGTGGATGACTATGAAAATAATTGGTGGAATGAGAATGTGTGAGGAAACAGGAGAAGCTTGAAAAAATCCAAGGAAATGATATCGTCCATCAGAAACTCCCGTGGCCTATGAGGTTATTAGTGATCCCTCGCACCAGAAGTAAATGCTTTATCACTGAGTCACTGAGTCCCTGTGTCCTCAGGATCTTTGCTAATCTCCCTTTTCTATTTTTTTTTAATTTAGTGATTAACCAAAAGGTGATGAGGAATATAGAAACATAAAAGGTGAGCCAGGTAATATATACAAAACGCTATTAAACAAACTAATAATTATTTACAAAACGCTATTAAATAAATTAATAACTATCTACAAAACGTTATTAAATAAACTAATAACTATCTACAAAACGCTATTAAATAAACTAATAACTATCTACAAAATGCTATTAAATAAACTAATAACTATCTACAAAACGCTATTAAATAAATTAATAACTATCTACAAAACGCTATTAAATAAACTAATAACTATCTACAGAATGCTATTAAATAAACTAATAACTATCTACAAAATGCTATTAAATAAACTAATAACTATCTACAAAACGCTATTAAATAAATTAATAACTATCTACAAAATGCTATTAAATAAACTAATAACTATCTACAGAATGCTATTAAATAAACTAATAACTATCTACAAAACGCTATTAAATAAACTAATAACTATCTACAGAATGCTATTAAATAAACTAATAACTATCTACAAAACGCTATTAAATAAACTAATAACTATCTACAGAATGCTATTAAATAAACTAATAACTATCTACAAAACACTATTAAATAAACTAATAACTATCTACAGAATGCTATTAAATAAACTAATAACTATCTACAAAACACTATTAAATAAACTAATAACTATCTACAGAATGCTATTAAATAAACTAATAACTATCTACAAAACGCTATTAAATAAACTACCTACAAAACGCCAAACCTTTCCTTATGGACCAGAAACTTGAGTACGCAACTTAAAATGTCAAAATTGTTGAGCATCCAACTTGATATACTATACGAAAGATCTTGAAAACAATTATTAGTTTGTGTAATAGCATTTTGCAGATAGTATCCTGATTCATTTTCTAAGCTTCTGCTATCCATGATCTTTAAGTTATTCACTTAACAAGAAAAAAAAGTAATGGTCTTAGCAAAGAATCTTAACATAAATTTTTAATCTGATATCCACATGTTAACCTTAATACAAAACTACGGTAAAGAATTAATGTTAAAATACTTTAAATTACTTCATAACTTGCGTAATTTATTTCTGTATTCTGATGGACAGGGTTGGGTAATTACGCGTAAAAAAAAGGTTTTCTACGTGACGCGTAAATTACGCGTAAAAAAGCGTAATTTACGTAAAATACGTAAAGTACGTAAACAATTAGAAACAGGTCTACAAATTAAAAGAAAACGTTCTACGCGCTGAGCTTTTAAAAAGTTCTTCCTAAAATTGTATGGAATCTAGCTGGATTTTGCAAAACTTAATCCGTAAGCATAAACTGGGAATTTTGTATTGGCTTTGTAAAGTAGCATTGTTTAATACGGTTTGCACGCGTGACTGTTCAAAACTCATTTCATCATGTTTCATGTTTTAAACCCTTTGTAATCGAGAAAAGTTTTATGCCAGAGAAGCCGTGGGAGAAACTATTGTGCAATACAACCAGGGATGAATTCAGGGGGTAGCCCGGGGGGGAATCTCCCCCCCGAAGAAAATTCATTCCCCCCCAGAGAAACTCAAAAAATTTCAGTCAAAATGTAGAAATTACTTCACCCAATTATTTGTCTTTCTTTCCGTGCACATGCAGACGAAATCCGATCTCTCAATATACATATAAGTGACGCAGACCCATTCTATATAAATATTAAACATGTAACATCTAAGATAGAATACCAAATAGTCAATAAAACTTGTATTTTTAACTCTATGATCGAGTTTGGCAGAACATGAAATTGTTAACTGTTGAAGAAAGGTTTGTATTTTAGTAAGTACTATACTCCGCCCTATATTATATATTAGTAGGTAGCACTAGCACAGATTGAGATAGGAAAGGAAAGATAGGGAAGATCTTTCGATCATTTCATATGATCTCTGACGTCAGCAGACTTCAGTTCTTGAAAATGTACAGTTCTTGCATTATTTGAAATAGAGCGCCTAAATCCCATTTCTCGCATCGGAAATAACAGACGTAAATGTGTTTTACGATTGTTAAAGTAAACACACCTTTCTTTAATTAAAAATAAGTCACTTAGATGAGATTCAAAGGGCGTCATTTAGAGGGATCAGGGAGGAACAGTTATCCCTCCTCGGTTAGAGATTTATAGAATTTATCAATATACTAATAGTATATAAGTGAAAGATTCCTATTGAAGGTGATGAAGATCCTCCTCAGTGTCGTGCCATGGGGGAGGGGCAAGCGGGGCGACGGCCTCGGACGCCGAAGTAAGGGGCGCAAAATTCGGGAGGGGAAAATAAAAGAAAAGAAGGAAAGAAAAAAAGAGGAAAAAATGAGGTTTGAAACACATGTGCACATATATAAAATGAAACGAAAAAAAATAATAAAAAGTGCTCAAAATCAAGGAAAAGCAGGGTTTACTTTTTAAAATTTTCCCACCTTTCGCGGCTGGCATTTTCGCGGATCCCAAGAGCTTCAGATATCCTCTGATCTGATTGGCCGATACAGATACATCACGAGTCATGACATACATATAGCACAAAGTAAACCCCAGCTGCTATCGGCACTCGTGGCCGAGTGAGGTAGCGCAACATGCTAGTAAGGAAAATCATTTTTACCGTGGGTTGAAAAGCTGCCTCCTGCCTAAGGAAATTTTTTCTATTATTTTTAAAACTTTTTATAACACTTCTTTTGTTAAAATAATATTAAAAATAATATTCAGAAAGTGATTTAACGATTATTTTTTAAAAATTTTCATTAAACTTCTTTCATTAAAATAAGTTTGCCCTTAGATCCAAAGTGATTTAACGATTATTTTTTTAAATTTCCATTAAACTTCTTTCATTAAAATAAGTTTGCCCTTGTACTGTACAGATCCATAGCAAAAGTAGTAGTAGTAGTAGTAGAGTAGAGGGGGGCAAGAGTACGTGGGGGGTAAGGATACGATTCCCTAAAATCAGGTGAATATATTCGCGTATGGCAATAATGCGTCACGTGGAGTTTGATGTCAATGGCGTCTAGAACCTAAACAAGTTTGAGTGTGCTGCTGCAAACTACAAGCTATCTAGGTAATTATTTATGTTTTTCTAATAGTTTGATATAATATTGGGACATAGGTAGTTAATGAATAACTTACACAATTTTTTAACGATTTCAAAGTACTATAAAACGTTAGTTTCTAACATATCCATTGTTTTACAGGATGGAGTAAATTGCCTCTCTTCCAACAGTTGGCTGTACATCACGGAAAAGTCAATTGTGTAGTGAGAGGGCAAGGGTACGCAGATACCTACGGGGCAAGGGTACGCGTGCGTACTCTTGCCCCTTCTGTTCTATGAAAAAGAATCCAATTTGATTTAGATCTAACAATCAAAAAAGAATGTGGATTCCGTTGTAATAGAAGGTGGCGGCAAACTTTACGAATACTGGTTCCCATATGTTAAGAATTCTGAAGAATCCTGATATTTTCTTATGTACGAGGGATAAATTGTTATTCTAAATACAACTCCTTACATAAAATACCTAAGGTGGTGTTTGAGTTTTCGAAACAGATAAACGTGTGAGATAGTTAAATATGCAGTTATTGAATAACATTACGCTTGCTTATTTTATTCAGGTTTCAGAAATGCTACGCTTTGTCCTCTTTTATCTTAAATGTCAGTAGTTTTCAGTAATAAATTTCAATGGGCCTTATGCAGAGTCGTTCTGACGCGTGATTAGTGAAATACTAAAATGTTCCTGTAGTAGTCAGTCCTTTAGTAATCATACGTTAAAACGACTCTACATAAGGCGGTATCAGTCCAATGATTAATATGGGATCCTATAAAGATATATGAAGCTAACCTAACCTAACATTTGACAATATGTAGCTTCATCAAGGATAGGTCAAGAAGTTTTCAAGTTACCGTCGTAGGTGACAAGCATTCTGTAACTGATGGAATAAGATGAATTTGGAAATATATTTTTATAAAGGGTCTAAATATTATCTGATTATTTGTATCCTATGCATTCCCATTACTGATATAAGGAGAATTAAGGATTTTTTTCTGTTTTAAATGAGAATCTGCAACGTCTTTAGGTACAATAAAGCCAGTAGGCCTATTTACCGAAGAAATGGAGAACGAATTAGTGGAATATATCACATTACTGGATTAATTCTTCTATGACTTAACTTTAAAAGATCTAAGAAGAATGGCATATAATTTTGCTGAACGTAACTATTTGCCCCATATCCTTTAGCCATGTGAATCGAATGGCAGGAAGAGATTAGACAGAGTCTTTTCCTCGTAGACATTTAACAATTGCTTTGCGACAGCCTTCAAATACTGATCTGGGGAGAGCTCGTGGTTTTAGCAAGCCACAAGTTGAATGTTTTTTTAATTGTCTAAAAGATCTTGTAAGACAAAACGGCTTTTATCCACGGGATATCTACAACATGTACGAAACTCTCATAAATACGGTTCCTCATAAAGTTCCAAAAGTCGACTAAAAATCAGGTGTGAATAAAACTGTATCTAGTAATTTTGGAGTTAACATAACAGCTGTTTCCTGGTGGGTGCATCTGGTTCCTTTATTCCCCAGATATTTCCCACAAAACAAATGAAACAAGAATTATTCGATGGCTCGCCGCCGGGTTCTGTGGGAATATCTAATTCTGGTTCATCAACTCACAACTTTTCGTAGAATGGTTATATTATTTACACCAACATGTGCGATCAAATTCGGTTACGAAAAAGGTATTGTTACTTGTTGACAATCAGACCTCTCACATTTCAATCGAAGCGATTGATTTCTGCAGGCAAAATGGGATAGTGATGTTGAGTTTACCACCAAATCCCAGTCATAATTTGAAACCATTTGGTCGCTCCTTTTTTGACCCGCTGAAATCCTGGTATTCAACAGTGATAAATGGATGAGGAATCATCCATCCCGCCTAATTCCAAGTTGCGAGTTTGTTTACTGAGGCTTACTACAAATCTGCAACAATTGATATCCAGCCTTCAGGAACCTGGAGTTGCCCTACTGAATCCAGATGTGTTCACTGAAGAAGATTTTATTCCTTCTATTGTGAATGTGGTAGACTTAAATGTAGAAGCCAGGTCTGAAGACGAAAACATTCCTGAAGCAACAAATCAAGCATCAGACCTGAATAGAGCCCAAAATCGTTCATCGGATGATTCACTGGAAGTAAAAAGGGACCCATGCGGTGCATCCAGATCAAACACTCCTTTGCCAGTTGCTCGTCCTCCTCCATCTGTTACCAAACCTTTAAACAGTAACGCTAGATCCTCACTAGAAGCAAGCAAGAGCTCGTTCGGACTGTCTACTTCAAACACTCTTCTGCCGGTTGCTCGTTTTCATTCATCTGTTATCAAACCTTCAACCAGTAACGCTAGATCCTCACTAGAAACAAGCAAGAGCTCATCCGGACTGTCCACTTCAAATACTCTTCTGCCGGTTGCTCGTTCTCATTCATCTGTTACCTAAACTTCAACAGTAACGCTGGATTGTCACTAGAAGCAAGCAGGAGCTCATGCAGCTCATGCACTTCTCTGCCGGCTGCTCGTTCATCGGTTACCAAACCTCCAACCAGTAAAGCTGGATTTTCACTGGAGGTAAGCAGGGGCCCATGTGGACCGTCCACATCATGAACTCCTTTGGTGGTTGTCAGTTCTCCTCCGACTCAACCAAAAAAATCTTGATCTTCTCGAGGTCAATCAGAGATTCTGACATCCTCCCCTTTCAAGCAGAACTTACTTCCGAAGCGGCGCCCTCCAAAGAGCAAAGGCAAACATAATCTTTCACCAAGAAAGCTACAATCGAAGTTATAGCTACAACTCAGGTCAGTGAGGAAGTAGTATACGAGTGTCCATTATGCAATATCATCTACAGTGATCCACCAATAGAAGACTGGATCAAGTGCGCAAGATGCCATGAATGGTGGCATGAACAATGCACATCATATAAAGGAGTAGGCACCTTCATCTGTGATAATTGTTAATGCTCTTTTGGGTGCGTACTCTTGCCCCTTTGATTTCGTACCCTTGCCCCTATATGTGGGGCAAGAGTACGAATTTGAATGTTTTCATTTTACGAATTATAGTTCTTCGAAGGACAGAGGTTTATAAAAGTTGAGTTCACATTTCGTAAAGGAGAGTTCAAGTTTTGTGTTCCATGTAAAAGTTTTCAGTTGTAACTATTTTTTACCAAAATATATAAGTTTAATTAAAATTTGCGTACTCTTGCCCCCCTTTCCTATAGTAGTAGTAATAGTAGGTAACGTCATCGGTACATGGCCAATAAGAATGCTACATCAGCCATGTTTTGGATGAACCTCTTGGGATCGGCAAAAATGCTCGCGGCTGGTCTGTCTACCTCAGTCATATATACGGGTGTGCCCTCGTATACTCTCGCGCCAAGCGCTGATTTTCCACGACACGGCAATAATCCTACTGAAGATTTCGTAAACTATTGCAGTGCAGAAACCAAGGCTAACATGCTTGATTTAGAATCAGAAGTGTGAGAAAGAATGATAAATATTTGTTAAGATTTTCCTATGTAACAATCAATAACTACTGAGTATAGGAAATAATAACAAACGTAGTTACTGTAAATAGCAGTTAAAGTTTAGTCTAAAATATGTTTGCCAGTCTTTATTTAATGTTTTAAATAAAATTAGATTGTTTTTCTTTAAAATTATAATTTCACATTGAATATTTATCAGCAATTAGTCTCAATATTAGGTAAGATGTGCATGTCAATGGAATTGTTAAATATGCTGCTTTCTTGCAAAAATACAGAAAACAACCCCCCCCCCCCCGAGGAGTTGACATTCCCCCCCGGGTGAAAATGTCTGAATTCAACACTGAATACAACAACAATGGTAAGCATTCGTTGTCTCGATTTGTGACGATTTACTGCAATGTCTGAGAAAAGCATCACGAACAAGTAGATGAGTTTCTGTTGGAAAACCTCGGCCCTTCAGGAATAACTAGCTACCAGCAATATCGGGGAAAATGTGGAAAATTTGAAGAACTTATGAAGAAGGGAATTACAACCCACGGACATTCTGGTATTTAGCTACTCGGCAACATAAGGAGTTGTCGGAATTTGCTATGAAGTTACTGAACATCCTAGCGTCTTCAGCGCAAATTGAAAGACTTTTCTCAAAATGGTCCTTTGTCCATAACATCACAAGGAACCGGCTCAGCTTCGAACGTTCGAAGAAACTACTTCAAATACTACACCCTCAAATTACAAGATCACTCAAGTTATGAATATTAGTGTGATTAAGAGTGTTGTGTTCGAATTGTACTAAACTATAATGAAAATGGCATGTAACATTTTTTTTAGAATTAAAATAATGGCTAAGTTTTAAATGAAATGATATACTCAGTGTTATTGGAACCAAGTGAAATACTATATTCAGTATTCAAACTAGGAAGAAAGACAAATTGTTTCTTTCCAAAAACAACGAAGAAACAAGTAGTTCAATATTCTGTTGAGTATTTTTTTCAGTTTTGTCTATTTATTATGAGCATGAAAAATTTCTACATTAAAAGTTCAAATGATAGTCAAGTGCTAAGGGAAGTAATATATTTAGTGTTGTTGTTGGACTTGGAAGAAAAGAGCAAAATAAATGAGTTCATTCCGAAAAATGTAGTATAATATTCTGTTGTGTGCTTTTATTTTTTATTTTTTTATTTTTATTTTTTATTTTTTTATTTTTATTTATTATTATTATTATTATTATTATTATTATTATTATTATTATTATTATTATTATTATTATTATTATTATTATTATTATTATTATTATTATTTGCAGTTGTGTGTGTTTAAAATGAGAATCTAATAACTTTTACATCGAAAATTCAATATGTCCCAGTGCTAAGTGAAGTGGTATATATAGTATCGTTGGGACGTGGAAGAAAAACAAATCAGTTTATTCTAAAATTTCATTATTTCAATATTCTGTTCAGTATTTTTCGTATCAGTTACAGTATGTGTGTGTGTTAGTGTGTAATATGAAGGTGAAATGAGCCTAACAGTCAATCTCTTTTTCTTTTCTAATAGAAGTTTCAAAATATACTGAAATGTTTCGAGTTTTATATTAAAAGCCGCAAAGGTATAACAATAAATTGTTATAATCAAAAGGTTACTTGATACTTTCAAACATATCCGAACCAACACATATTTTTAACGTGTATGCTTATATGTTGGGTGGTTGTGCTTGTGTGTGCGCTAATAGGTGGAAAGTAGTAGTGGGCCGGCGAGGGGCTATCCAAAATTATCTTTTATTAGTATGATTTGGCATGAAATCATTACTTTTAAATATAATGTTTAGAAGATAATAATGTTTTAACGCCTAAATATTAAAACAAAGCTTACAATATAACCAACTATTCAAAATGATCTTAGTTTTAATGAAAGAAATATAGTTTTCTACGTCTGCGTAAAAGCTGGTTTTTTACATGACGTATATTACTAGTAAATTACGCGTAATTTACGTAAAATACGTAACAAGTAAATTACCTTGCCAACCCTGCTGATGGGTCATCAGAATGAAGACAATTACGTAATTATTGTTACCCGGTACAATCCCTCCCACCTGCCGTTAGAACTTAAGCTAAGGAGATAGAGTATGTGCTTCTTTCTTTCTTTCTTTCTTTCTTCCTTTCTTTCTATCTTTATTTCATTCAATCAATCCCCAATTACCCTTATGATATGAAGCTGGGTGAACGTCATACTGCCAATTCCATCTGGCAATCATAGTGAAGTCCAGCAAAATACTGACCAGACTCAGCATCCTTAACTTCAGCTATAGCAATCTCATGACAACCAGTATACCAGGGTAGCTAGGACGTTATTTATAATGATCACTATAGTGAAACGGATAAGAAGTAACACAAACGGTTGAATAAATTATACATTTCTTTCAGTTTAACGTCCCACGATTATGCCCTTTAGACTAAGGGAGACAATGATTAAGGCAAATGTATCTTGATTGAAGAATTCGTGGAAAGAGACAGGACTACCCCCAAGAAACCCAACAGACAGGATGTTGTTCGCCACCAAATTATTTGGCAGGAATCGGACCGGAGATCCCACCGAGCACCAGAGGTAGACGCTCTACCACTGAGCTACCGTGCCCCCTCTAATAAATTATGAACTGAACTTATATTTATAAATGCTTTAGTTACTGTAGTCAAGTTCTCAGGTGGATCGGGATTGATGAATTACTGACGTAATTCTTAAAGAAAAACATCCAGCTTATATATATAACTTCGCGGTGCTCGTTCATCGGTAGCTGATTCTACATGTGACATAATTCGTAATATCAACAACACTAATAATACTGACTCTTGGATCGACCTTCTAGTTTTCCCTTACGCAGTGCTTTGCATCCCACCAAGTTTTGAGAAAGTAAGTAATCTCACCACTTGGGTGAAGCTAAGAGTCAGAAACTGGAGGGAGCATCATTTTGAACTATTAACAAAATAGCATCGAGGGACCAACGAACCTCGCAAATCACAGAAATCTAGTTCACTCAACACCAAGAGCATAGAACAAAAATTAGTAGATGGTGATATCCTACGACATTGTGGCTATGCCAGATACGTCAGTACTACAAGCTCTTAAAGAAAAACAACCAGCTCACGCTCACTCATTCATCAATCTCGATCCACCTGAAGACTCGACTACAGCAACTAAAGTCTCTTCCATCGAGTTATTAACCCTTTGGGGATCCCATGGTACAATCTGTACCATACGGGGTGTTTCATGGTACATTGCGTTATAACTCTCCTATTTGAGCTTTTTCGTCCGTTTTTTTTTTTTTTGTTTGTTTGTTTGTTTTTCAAGTCCAGAGAAGACCTTACGTATGGTTTCACACCTTCCTGCGTCGAGACATAGGATGTGATGAAGTCATAATTCTAAAATATATATTTTCTTTTAATATTGCGGGGCCGGTCTATGTTCATTATTTTTTGGCGGGCTTATTTTTGCACGTAGAAAATTGAAATTTTGCACAAACATTTAGTCTACCGAGTAGTATTTACCAATTTTTTTCAGATTTCTGCATTAAAACAAGGAGGGATCCAGAGGGGCAAAAAGTTGAAAAAAAGGGATATTTTACCAAAAAATCCCTTTCTTCGCGATTTTCTCGCTTTAGATACATGATGGAGACAAGTGACTGGTACCGCCTGAAAGGCAGTTCTATTCTGAAGAGAATGATGTGCGACACATGACCCTAGGGTAATTAGGGAAGTGTCAGGGAATTTTTATCAAAATATACTTCTGTATAGGGGAATTTTGGACATTTTCGGTATTATTTTTTGCGGGCTTATTTTTGCACCTAGAAGATTGAAATTGTGCACAAACATTCAGTCCACCGAGGAGTATTTACGAGATTTTTTCTTACTTCTGTGTTAAAACAGGGGGGTACAGAGGGGCTAAACGTTGAAAAAAAGATTTTTTTTTACCAAAAAATCCCTTTCACGGGATTTTCTTGCCTTAGATACATGATGGAGACAAGTGAATGGCACCGCCTAAAAGGCAGTTCTATTCTGAAGAGAATGATGTGCAAACCATGATCCTAGGTTAATTAGGGATGTCTTTAAATGCCTAATGTTTAAAAATGTTTAAACATTTTTAAACATTAGGCATGTTTAAAAATTGTTTAAAAATTTCCCTCTGTATACGGGAATATGGGAAATTGTCGGTATATATATATTTTTTTTTTGGCGGGCTTACTTTTGCACCTGGAAAATTGGAATTGTGCATAAACATTCAGCCCGCCTAGTAGTATTTATCAGATTTTTTCAGATCTCTGCGTTAAAGCAGGGGGGTCCAGAGGGGCTAAAAGTTGAAAAAAAGTATATTTAGATCCAAAAAATCCATTTTTTCGGGATTTTCCCGCCTTAGATACATGATGGAGACACGTGAGTCATACCGCCTGAAAGGCAGTTCTAAGCTGAAGAGAATGATGGGCGAAACATGACCCTAGGGTAATTAGGGATGTCTCAGGAAATTTTTTACCTGAGATCATGGTGTTTTACGGTAATTTGGGGCATGGTGGGAATTCCTGATAAGATTTCTCCCGCCCTTAGTATTCAAGATAGAAACTTGAAATTCGGCACACACATATTCAGTATACCAAGTACTATTTATCAGATTTTTTTAGATGGCTACATTCACACACGGCCGCTCCAGAGGGGCCCAAAGTGCGAGAAAAAAATTTCCCTCCGAAATTTTCCTTTTGACATGATTTTCCCGCTCCTGGTATACGATATGAGCATGCAAGTGGTACCATTTGAAAGCCAGCTCCATTCTGAAGAGAATGAGGTATGAACCATGATCCTAGGATAAATAGTTACGATGCAGTAGCTGCTTGACTGAAAGTCTAAAAAATAGCCCAAAAAGCCGGGTACCGGAAAGGGTTAAAGGCTATAAACTCATTTCCCCTCTGATTCGGCAGGCGGAATGAATAATTTGCGTCCTTCAAACTTAAAAGATCTACTTCTAAATCAAGACTTCGATTCAAGGAAACGCTTAATCACATCCATCTGTGAATTCATCCACTTAATTATATCTGGGAAAGTGCCTACCATTTTACGACCGTTTTTTTTTTTTTTTTGGCCTCACTTATAGCACTGAAGAAGAAAAGCGGTGGAATTCGTCCGATATCTGTTGGCAATGTTTGGAGACGTTTCTCAGCAAAAAATATCTGCTTCCGGATACGACATTCACTAACTAACACTATCACTATCACCACACCAACTAGGAGTCTGTATACCATTCGGAGCAGAATCAACAGTACATACTGCCAGAATGTACTATTCATCTCTCCATACTGGAGTGAAAGAATTTTTAAAAATCGACTTCTGTAACATCTTTAATGAACTTAACCGAGACTCAATGCTACAATATGTTAAAATGAACGTTCCAACTTATATCCCTACATTTACCAATGCTACTCCGAACCAAGCAATCTTTTTATAAGTGATAACATAATTCACTTACAACGTGGAGTACAACAAGGCGACCCACTTGGACCAGCACTGTTCGTCCTAACCATCCATCACATTATTAAGGATACTAACACAGATTTAAATATCTTGTACTTAGATGACGGTACCATAGCTGGAAATATCGACGTGGTACTACGCGCTTTCAAGAAAATTCGTCTAGAAGCTTCATCTTGGATTGTTTCTTAACTCTTCCAAATGTGAAGTGAGTTTTCTGTGCGCGAGAGACGATGAAGTTTATGACCCTTATGAAAGATTTAACGAAGTAGCACCTGGTATCAAACCTACCAATGCGGAACTTTTAGGCGCTGCCATCTCTGCCGAATCAAGGAGAAAATTTTATTGGACAAGATATCAAAATTAGAATTCTTCTTTTCTCAATTATCAAAAATTTCTGCATACTCCGCTTATATTTACTATGAGCTTCACCCTCAACTCCAAGATTACTATATTTCCTTCGCTTCTCCCCTTCCTGGCAGGATGATAAATTACTTGACAAATTCGACCACACTCTTAGAACAGGACTGGAATCCATTCTAAACTGTTCTTTGAAAGACAGTGCATGGTTTTACAAGCTTCCTTACCAATTGAGAATGGAGGCCTTGGGATTCGTCGAGCCATGGATATCGCCATACCTTCTTTCCTCGCATCATCCTATGGCTCACGAAAACTAATTGGATCTCTTCTTAAACAGGAGGTTGACTTAGACTCGATTCGAGATATACAAGAATGCATCGATAAATGGTCTCGTTTGGTTGGAATGGATCCCACACCTAAAGACAAAAGATATGTCTAATCTGTTTGAGATGAACCCAAGTCAAGCCTCGTTTATCTTCACTTCTTTCATCAACTAATAATTCAGATGACAAAGCCAGGCTGTTAGCTGTCTCCTCCTCCAAAAACGGAGTATGGCTTCAAACCCTACCTTCTCATACACTCGGCTTACACCTTTCTGATGAGAGCTTTCGTATTGCTACAGCTCTGCGCTTAGGTGCTAATATTTGTGAGTCTCACTACTGTCCTGCTTGCAATGCATGTGTTGATAATAAATGATTGATTACATGGTCTTTCATGTAAAAAAAAAAAAAAATGCCGGAAGACAATCTCGACATCATAATGTGAACATCATTTGCAGAGCCCTCGTATCAGCGGGAGTTTCTTCAATAAAACAACCAAATGGTTGTTGCCACTCTGATGGAAAAAGGCCTGACGGCATGACTTTGGTACCGTGGAAAAACGGAAAAGCACTGGTCTGAGATTTCATATGTTCTAATACGTTTGCTCCTTCCAACATACCCCATTCTTCAAATCAGGCAGGTCTCGTCGTCGCTCACAGAGAATCCGACAAAAGACTAAAATACACAAACCTATTAGACAAATATTGGTTTGTAACAGTAGCAATAGAAACCAATGGATTTGGGGTCTAATTTCATTAAATAAGTTGGTCTTTGAATAGCAATCAAAACTGGTGATACTCGAGCTACTGCATTCCTCTTGCAACGTATCAGCATTGCTATCCAGCGTGGGAATGTACTACGATCTTAGGCACATTATCTCTTGGTAAATAACTGGACGAGATTTTTCTTCTATAACCCACAATAAAACTTGCTCATTGTGTATTACTTTTCAGCAGTTGTTGGATATTCGTATATCTCACTTAGTCGGTTGTCACTTGAATAATTTTATTTGTACTCCTTTTGCTATTGTAATCTTTATTGTTTTCAATATTTTTCGTATAGTGCAGACATTCCAGGGCTAGACAAATATGACGTCGATTTACAATTTAAGGTCTGTTAGGAAAGTGGTTGTACTTCATTAATTAGAATTTATTTAAATGTTAAATTTTATGAATTGATTTGTTTGTACATGCACAATGTCTTGTTAATTATATTTGTAAAGATAAAAAGTTATATATATATATACAGATGGTGATCAGAAAAATGGAAACACCTGAACGAAATTGCAACTTACCAGATTAATATGGTGTCGGGCCACCTTTCACCTTCAGAACAGCCTTGATGCGACGTGGGATGGAGGCACAGAGGTCGTGAATGGTAGCAAATGGAATTTTACACCATTCCTCGTGCAGGGCATCGGCCAGTTCTGGGAAATGGAAGGAGGTGGAAATCGTTGCCGGAGTCGTGTTTCCAAGACGGACCACAAATGTTCAATTATGTTCAGATCTGGGGATTGGGCGGGCCAGGGGAGGTGTTGAACTTCATCCCGATGTTCCTCAAACCACGCTGCAACAACGCCAGCTGTGTGGATGGGTGCATTATCATCCTGGAAGATGGCGTCATTGTCCGGGAACAACATCCGGACCATAGGATGCAAGTGGTCTCCTAAAATTGCGACATAATCGTTGGCAGTGATTCATCCACTAAGTATGACCACAGGACCCAATGAAAACGATGATATGACGGCCCACACCATCACCGAGTCGCCGCCATGTTTCACAGTTCTGCGGAGACACTGCAAATCATAAGCTTCTTTGGGCGTTCTCCACACATAAACATGGCCCGTGGTTGGGAATATGGTGAAGGATGACTCATCCGACCATATCATACGTTTCCAGTCCTTAACGGTCCAAGTTGCATGGTCGCGGCATCATTTGCGGCGTGCGAAAGCGTTATGGTCCCTGATGAGCGGTTTGGCCCGTGCAACACGACCCCGTAAGTTCATGTCATGTAATTCGCGGCGGACTGTGATTGTCGAAACAGGGTGGGGGAGGTGCTGATTGAGTTCCTCCGTCACTTGCTCCGCAGTGGCACGACGGTTCTGCGTGACAATGCGCTTTAATACCCGGCGTGACCTGTCACTCATGATTTTCTTCCGCCCACTGTTCCGCTTCCCCGATGTGGTTTTCCCGTGTGTTGTGTAGGCCGTCATCACCTTCGACACTGTCCCATGCGACACACTTAACACAGTAGCCACTGCCGTCACACTCACTCCACATAACCGCGCACCAACAATTTGCCCTCTTTGAAAATCTGAGAGGTCTCCCATTTTACACTGCCTCCTTCTGCTGCAGCCACTGGACACTGCTGTTCCACTGCGCCTGACGTAGTATGGAGACCGACCTAACACACCACCACCAGCGGTCCGGCGCTGCGGGCGCCACGACACAACTGCCAACACATACATCTGACGTGTTGCCAACTACAGGTGTTTCCATTTTTCTGATCACCATCTGTATATATATATATATATATATATATATATATATATATATATATATATATATATATATATATATATATAGTAGTAGTGAATTACTTGTAGAACGAAATTGCGTGCAATGACTAGGAAAGAAATTCACACATAACTGCATTGGGTTCGATGCGCTGACTATGAATTTACTGAGTCAAACGTTCACCTTCTGGTTGTCCAGATAGCGCCACGATCTACAACTTCACAGTTTACTACTGTTATAAGACTTTTAAGGTATGGTATGCATAAGTATTGGAAGTATGATAGAACGCTTATGTTCGTCCGTCTGTCTAACTGTTTCTGGACATATAACTGTAAGAGATAGTTAGAAGCGGAATTTTGGAATTCATTCTGAGACCCAAGAATAGGTTTCATTTCCTACTATAAACCTATATCCAGACCGAAAGGGGTAGAAATCAATCATTTCTGGCTTAATGGTTATCATCACAGAGCAAAAACGGTTAATAGATAGCGAGAACAGATTCTCTGGAATCGATTCAGTGTACTAATAACAGATTTTATCTGCACTCTTATCTCTCTACTAAAATCAAAATTAGTAGAAATCTGAAACGAAATGCACTAACCTTAAATAATTTCATTTTTTTTTTACTTCCAATTCTAATGTCATTGTTCCATTATACTGAATCACATCTGAAATTTCTATAATATATATGATAGGCCTATATGGAAAAGAAAAAAAAATATGCATACAGTAATACCCCTCCAATCCGATCCCCGGAAATCCGAAAACCCGGCAAATCCGAACTCGTTCTCAGGAAAAAAAAATTAACTACAGCTGAAAAATGAAAAAAAGATAGATTTAATCACACAAATTTAGTTTTTTTTAAGGTTTTAACATTTTTGGGCTTAATGCTTATTCAAAACGTTATAAAATACAGTTAAGTTTAGATAAAATAGGAAATAGTTTACGTCTACTTACGTATTTCAAAAAATCCAAAATAATGAAATCATTTTAGGTTAACTGGGTTACGATTCACACGAAAATATACAACACAAGATTAAACAAACACTGATTTTTCACTTCAAGTCAGTTATCTTTAACTATCGAAGATTAGAAAATAAGTACGTAATATTATTTCCCGGGTGATCCGAACCCCCTGAAATCCGAACAGGCTTCAGCCCCAATTAGTTCGGACTTGAGGGGTTGTACTGTATTTTATTGGAATTTCTGCAATGTTGCTGTGTTTGTTTTTCGGGTTGTGTGCCCAATTTATATTAACGTATAAATGTATTTACGTCTTTATTTCGTAAGACTCACAGAAAACAAATATGCTTATTTTCTTTTGCTTTAACAAATGGAAAAAGGATGGAGAGGTTCTTCTTCTTTTCTATCTCTGGCAAGTTTCGGAAGAAATCAATTCCGGTTGCGAACACCGTACACAGACAGACAGCTAGGTTCCATCCTAACTCTCCACAGAAACCAAACCGTTTTAACCTATGTATGTCTGCACGTCAGTATGTGTATGTATGTGTGTGTGTGTGTGTTATGTTGACTGTTGGCAACAGAGGGGTTGTTTGCCTTAGCACAGATTGCTTTTCGAACTTTTTCCCCTTCAAAAAAGCCTTTTTCTCCGTGTTTAAATGGCAGTTTCAATATTTGTGCTGTGGATCCGGGAAGGTGGTGGTGTGCTGTGCTGTTCGAAAAGCAAAAGAGAAAGTAAAAGAAAAAGGTGAAAGGCTTTCTTTCTTCCTTCCTGCTCTTTCCTCTCAGGCTTGCTTTCTTTTCTTTTTCGTTTTTTAAATAAGAAAGGATGGAGGTAGAAATTGAAAAAAAAAGGAAAAAAATCGATAGTGTGTGTAGGGTTGAAAGTCACGAGCTTTTTCTTGAAACTGCAAGGTCTTTTTCATCTTTTCTTTCTTTTAATCCCTTGAAGGAAGGTGTTCGATAGATAGAAGATATTCTCCAATACATCTTTATGGGAGCCACCTGCGAAGTGGAGCATTTTTTTTTCTTTATTGGCAGAGAGTATACTGTTAATGGATTACGACTAATATCATAACCTTCTTCTTGCTTCATTTTTTCTTTCAGTAACTCATAATTTTCATTCGATTTTAGGATCAGGTAGCAGTCTATAAGAAAGAAACCTCAAAGATTAGGGAATTAACTCAACAGTACAAATAATTCATACGGAAACCATAACATGAATATTCGGGACTTAAATGGATATCTACATTATTCATATTATACTTCATCACTAAATTTGAAGGTATTGTGGCTTAGTGGTAGGCCGCTTACTTGCGGTTCGAGGATCCCGGGTTCGAAATCCATGGATGGGTGGATTCAAATTTAGTGTCGCTTTAAGCAGTGAGGCTATATGAGACGTAGATCTACAGTTTAACGTGTAATCGAACCTGGGTCTGCCACCTGCCAAAGACGGGATACTAACCATAGGGTCTACCGCACGAGGAAGCTCTGGTTCGAATCCAGGCTATGCAAGTTTGTAGTGGACAACATCGTGTCTGTGAGTTCTCTCAGAGTTCACTCGTTTCCTACCGCATTCTCATTCCACCAATACCTTCATAATCATTCACTTTAGACATCCATCTTGTTTAGCCCAAAAGTAATACCATTGAACGTTAAACATAAAGATACCATTGTTTCCATCACTGTGCACCAAATATAATGTATCTTGTACTCGTCATCATTATCAACAACTCTTTACACCCTAACTTGCATCTGAGGAGTTTATAGGATAGCATATATGAGACAAGAGTTCAGGCTTTCACGTCTCGAAGACGTATCACGAAAGTGCTCTCGTCGTCTGAGAGAGTATATCTGTTGCAATGGAAGTGTTCTTTCACGTCTCGTATTTCGTCACGAGACCTTAGAGTTTTTCTTTTTTCAATCTGGAAAGTTGAAATAAGTTGCTATCCTGTGCAATATTTGCATTAATTTTTAAAAAGTCTGCAGTAACAAGTGAACTATGTTATGTATACAACATCTTCCAATCATTCCTATATTCTTTCTTTATTTTTTTAAAAATAATGTATAGGGTTATGATGTAGGACTTGATATCCTAAACACGCAAGGCTTGATTCTTGGGTCATATCATACGGTACTGCCGGTGGGGATACGCTATTGTGTGTGTGTGTACCTTTTCATTCATCTTATGTTCCTAATTTATGGTTGATTAATTTGGAGTTTAGCGTTCTGTTCAGCACTGAGGCTGTCTGAAACATGGATCTACAGTTTAAGGTGGGATCGGATTCACTTGAGCTTCCACCGAGAACAGAATCTGCGTCTTGTGCTCTCAAAGCGTACGCTAACCATATAACCACGAGGTAGTTTATTTCTAATTGTAATAGTACAAATTATTATTATTATTATTATTATTATTATTATTATTATTATTATTATTATTATTATTATTATTCAAAAATAATGGGGGCACGTTGGATCAGTGATAGAACGCTTAGCTCCGGTGAGTGAGATCCCTCGTTCGATCCCGGCCAAGTAAGTTTGTGATGGACAAAACCATGTACGTGGGTTTTCTCGGGATAATCGCGTTTCCTCCCTCATTCTTATTCCATCAATTCTTCCATAATTATCATTCACTTGCTGTAGTCACCGTCTCCCTTAGTCACGAGGCGCATCCAGAAAGTAACTTTCTCATGCGTCCAACAGCAAGGGATCTGTATGTTGCACGAAGCGACTGCCTGCACGTGAGAGAGTAAGGTCCTAGCATGGCGCATGCAACCAGCAGAGATTCCCTAGTGTTCTCAGTAGCGTCGTGGCAGTCGTTGTAGATAAACATTCCTATTCCAGCTCACGCCGCGTGTGAAGTTCAAGAAGTTGTGTGCCAGGTAGATGCCGAAGCAACTGGCTCCAGAACACAAAGTAAGGCGCATGGGATCAGCATTAACATTTTTGCAACGATACCACGATGAGGGAAGAGAGTTTCTGGATCGGATTATCATAGGAAATGAAACGTGGGTTGCATACAGGACTCATCATGCACATTTTGATTTGGTGTCCTGCTGGAAATTGTCTACACCAGCAACGCACCATCTGTTGCTCAAGTTACTTTCTGCATGCGCCTCGTATTCAAGAAACGTTAGTTAATTTTTAAGAATACAGTTCAGTGGCGTGCCGTGACTTTTCTCACAGGGGACTAGGTTCGAAGAGAATGTGTGCTGTAGAGTGGAGGTCCTGAGTAATATTGTTGACACCAAATAACACAATTTATATGTTTCTGTAAATGCTTATTCTACCAAGCCTCTTTCTTTCAAGAAATTGATAATTTCAGTCACAGTTTTATTTGAAAAATCTAAGTCTGTAAACCTATATTAATTCACTCCGCAAATTGTTAAAATTAAAAAGAAAACTCCCGTAAATTGATTTAAGGGTCAAAAACAAGCAATCAGGAAATCGAAATTTTAAGCACTGAAAATTCTTTAAATCTAACAACTCAAGAAATTGTAACTCACTGAGATCTTTAAATCACAGTATCAATAATGTCATTGAAGATCCGCACATATTTAATTTTATTTAATTTCTGAATCTGTTGAGTCATCTACTTTACGTCTTTTATTAGAAGGTTCCCGTTGTCATCCAATTCTACTTTTCTATAAGTCTTCAAAATCATTTCTTGCATTTCTAAGTTGAGATACCATCTTTTGTACTTTTTGGATGCAATATTTCACATCCAAGGTTTTACTTTAAAGAATGTTTAATAGTATATCCGTGCGGAGAAATGCAAAATCGAAATCCTTCAATGATAACTCACACATTGTTTCTTTTTTTCTTTTTTGTAGTCATGAAAGCTTCGGTGTCGCAATTATCTGAATCTTCTACAATGTTCTCCGAACACCGTAAGAGTTCTATTTGATTTTCACTTACTGCATTCACAATTTTGGAATTGTAATTCCATCTTATAGTGGCAACCGTTGGAAATCGCTTAGTTACTTCTGATTCAGCAAGCGCGTTACAGCGTTTCGATGAATATGAAAAAAAAATTGGAATGCCATTTATTCTAAAAAATATTTTACATTCCTTGATGTGATTAACATACTGTGGAACAACGAAATTGAGTCTGTGATGATAGCAGTGTATGGTGAGTGCGCTCAAACACCTTTTCACAAAAGATTGTAAACCGTTCAAATGTCCAGAAAATGTGGCAGCTCCATCCATAGCCTAGTGCTACAAGCTTTTGCTTACAATTAAAATGAGAGAGAATTTGGAAAGCATGCTCACTTAGAGCAGTCGCAATGCAATCACTAGTAACATCTGCAAACCAAATGTCTTTCATGAATTGCCGTCTTTCACGTACCGATTAAATGTTGAGAGATCTTTGCAATGTCCGTAGTTTTGTCCGACATTATTGCTGTAAGAAGTGTATTGTTTATTTCTGACTTAATTTTATCCAGAATTACTCACCAAACACATTTAATAATATAATTCTGAATTCTGTTTGACGTTCCTTTAAACATTCCCATGCTGTGAAGATGACAAGTCAACATGGGCGCCCGAACGAGAGGGTAGGGTGGGGCCCGGACCTTCCTCTGGCTCACGAAAATGTATACGTAATATAGCAAACCACGTATATTAAATACCAGAAATACCAGACGCAACATAGCAACCATGGAGATGGGACCCTCCCTAGAAAATTTTCTTCAGGCACCCCTGCAAGTCCTTTTAGTGTCGTACTTAGAAAGTAACTGAATTACTTCAATATAGTTTCCCTAATTGACAGAATCTTCCTGTTTGTTATGTCTTCCAAATGATAGCTCTTGTTTAGCCATAAAACAAGAGGAATAAATCAATCGGTTCATTAGTTCTCGGTTTGAATCAACTTCTGCATTGCTTGCTCAATTAAAAATCAATTCTCGTTTCCCGAAAGTTTTCAATTTAGTTATTGTGGACAGGTGTGAATAACATTTTTCTTGGCGCAACTTGGGTTTGTGAAAATTGTTCATGTCACAAAAGCCATCATTATTCCACACGTCCTTTTCTATGTGGAACATAGTACTAGGCCAGCAATACAGTTTGTTTCTTGTCTTACATGCAGTTAACTATTTTGAAGATGCGAAATAATCCGTTTTGATATTATGTATATAATCTTTAATTTTTGTCTAAATGGAAATGCTTGGAGTTGTTCTACTACTGGTTATTATTTGTTGCATTTCTTGAAAATTAAGGAATTCAATGGTTTAGAATACAAGACTGAAACGACCGATCCCCGCCCCTACTGTCCCCTATACCAATTGAAGTAATATCACTGCTTGCGCCATCGCTTTGCCGTAAGGGACTCGATTTCTCAGACGAGTCCCCTTCCATACTTTATTCTTCGAGTCATTTGCAAAATATATTGATAATGTAAAAAGTTCACACTTCACTAGATTTCTTAAAGTGTCAAGATTAATACTGTAAATTTAATAGCGTTAAAACTATTAACTGTAAAATGCAAACGAGATTAAATTCGCTTACGACAGAACGCCCATGCTTAGAGCTTAGACAACATAATATGAGGACTAGCTGACTGACTGGACCCTGTTCCCTTCCCCGAGAAAAGCCGATTAAAACCCGAGCGTTTCCGATCTCAACTTCGCTGTCGCACCCAGCACACGGGCGCTGACTATAGTTGTGTCAGAACAATTGAAATAGTGTTATTTTACAAAAATAGAGAAATGTTTTCGTTTTCTTTGGTATATATTTATCACAAAATACTTTAATTAAAATTCCAGGGGACTGGCCTAGTCCCCTAGTCCCCTTGACGGCACGCCGCTGAACAGTTGTTACATGTTACGGAAACAACGATCAGATGAACGCGAGTAAATTCATTAAGAAAGGGCAGGAGGAGAGGAAATATTACTCCTAAAGATACAAATAATCTCAGCGGGAAAACCTATAGGGAAAAAAACTATTAAAAAATTATTTCTATAGGCCTACGGATCATTGATATCCAGCTTGGGATGAAGAAACTTACTTAATTCTCCACATGACATACAGTGACCAGCCATGTCATTGTGATTACCCGCTCTTTTCTGAACGAAGTACTTGGCCTGACGTAAAAGACACGAGGCACAGCAGAGCCCTCACCAGACGGTGACAGTGATCTCATTTGATCAGTCAATGTGAGTGAGGCCAACGAATGTCAATGTGAGGCCGGCGATATACATATTGAAAACAGCATGACTTGTAGTGTATTCGCGAGCTGCTGTAGTTAATGTCTTCCAAGAATGGGAAAACGACGGACAATCAACAAGAAATTACAAGATATAGGGGTGGCTATATATCATTAAAGATGTCGGACGTCGCAACACAGACTGTCGAGATGAGTACAACAAAATAGGGTATAAACAGGCACGTAGCCAGGATTTCGTGAAGGAGGGGGGTCCATGACATGAAATACTGTGGTCATCACACCAGGGGCTCGATCATTCTAAACAATTTTACTGGAACATATATTAGTTCGTTTAGCCAGGATTTCATAACGGGGGGGGGGGGATTCTGAAGGCCCAGGAGCTCGATCAATCTAAACTACTTTACTATCAACATTTATTGGTTTGTGAGGATATGTTGGTAAGTATTTTAATAAACTATGAAGAAATCTCGAGTAAAAAAAGTAAAAAAACGTATTTTACATCCTTCCTCTGTTTATTCAAATATAACAATTTTCCTTTCATTATGACCTAACTAATTATAAAAAGTACATATTCACTATTATGAAAAGTACATACTCAATAATGTCTTGTAAAATATTTTGCAATATCTGCGTTCCTTTTTCTGTTGAATCAAATGTTAACAGAACTTTCTCTCCACATATATTTTTATTTTTATTTTTCCGACAACTAATGTCTGTTTCAAATAACAGGTTAAAGGAGCAGTAGAAAATTGTTTTTGAAATAACATGTTTGATATTGCAAGGATGTGATGACGAAAAATTATGATAAAATGTGTCCACGCTGTTGCACAACGGCACTATGCTTTCGGAAGCTTGAAATCTCCCTGACTAGTAGCAGAAATTCTGAGAATTCCTCAACTTTTCTAGAAATTTCAAATTTCCTGACTCTTCCAGGATATATCTCTCACCTCGCAGCTATGTATTGCAAGTAATACAAATTTCCTCATAAGAAAGAGTAACCAAAAACTTCTGTAGTTTATGTTTAACGCTGATCCTTCTTTTTCTCATTTCATTTTGTTTTATCCTTCCCAAATTTTTTTCACTTCTGGTCTCGAAGGGGGGGGGGGGTCCGGACCCCCCTTGGCTACGTGCCTGGTATAAAGCAACCTATGGCACAATTAACAATGAACTATAACAAATGAAGGGTGTGAGGCAAGAACATGGTAATCAACAATTTTACTAATTTAAGAAATTAGAGGTTTTCCGCTGCACAATTCATTTTCAAAGTAAGAAAGCTGATTTTTCACATAAGACTATACATGAAGGATTAAACGGACAAGGTTAAACGAAGCCGTATGCGTCGCTCTCTATCGGGTGCTGCAAAACGTAGCAATTTCAAAATTGTGGGTTACCATGTTCTTGCCTCACAGCCTTCAAATTATAACAGCAGACAAAGCATGAGTGTGTCTGAGCACAGTTCAACGTACACTCATCTCCAAAATTATTCTCGCATATCTATAAAGATGTTGTTGTAGGAATATATTTTGATAAAGAATTCATCCGGTATTTATTATAATGTCAGTATGTGTATAATCGGCAAAGATATGTATGTGGCAAATTGTATGTCAAAAGAGCAGTAAATAAGAACAATAAAACGAAAATAAAACTTTCTTGTCCATTTAGCAACATTTTGTTTTACTCACTCTAATTTTCGTATTTATAATTCTTTTTCTATGAAATTTACCACAAATATACATTTTTCCGATTATACACATAGTATCAGTATTAAAAGTACTCTGTAAAATCATTATCAATTTATATTCTTACAAAAAGACGGTTATAGATATGGACAATCATTTTGGACATGAGTGTACATTGTTAGATATGGCCCTCTGCAGCTGATGTCTCACAGATGTATCAATAATAACCTCACAGTATCATCAATTAACTATTGAAATGAACACGTGTTAATCATCATTGGACTGAAGAACAATGGCACAATGTGACGTGGTCCGATGAATTACGACACTGTCTTCATCACATCGATGGCGGGATCAGAATCCGCTGTCTGCCAGGGGAGCAGATGCTCGAGATGTGACAAATAGGATGACAGACCAGAAATGGCTCTATTATGATTTGAGAAACCTTTATACGAGCCCGGTAGTGCGTATGGAGTGCACGATGACGGTTTCTAGCTATCGACAAGTCATCGACGTTTAGGCTTACACGTCGGCCATATTTCCAGCAGGAAATAGAATCTTTCAGTAGAACAATGCTTCTTGTCACACGTTATGTTGCAGTGGTTCGAGAAGCACAGTGGTGAATTCCAATTGCTGCAATGGTCAAACTGATCTCAACCCAGTTGAACGCCTTTGGGTGCCGTTCATTCTAGCTTTGGAATAGCTTTGCCTTGACCCTTAAGTAGTCGCGCAGGGTGTTCACAGGCCCCCAAACAGGTAACTTTTGTGTAGCTAGCCAGAAGGCCTGATGAAGAAATATTGTAGAAATGTCTCAAAACGAGTACAAAAAATCCAATTGCAGCAAATGAAGACTTTGGGACAAAAACCACCAAGTCCAAAAAGTTAAAGTGTACTCGTAAAGGAGATAGCTTCACAACGGTTTCTCGTCTCCCGATTTCCTTCAAACTTAGCACATATATACTAGACCGAAAATAAATCGACACGTATTTTTTGTTTCTTTAGAAAAATAGGTTAAGGGGGCAAAGGGCCCTTTTTCAAAAAAGGGTCCCCTTGACTAAAAAGGCCACATTAAAGAAACGAACTCTGCCGATGCAAATATGACTTCAAAGTAGTAAATAAGGGTTTTGTTACTTTTGTGAGAAAAGAGTTTCAGGGAGCAATGGCTCCCTTTAAAATGATAAAAGACCCCGCACAATCCTTGTGGAAATTGGATTTCGATGAAAATGACTGAAACTTTGATATGCTGTAGATATTTTGATCCTGAGAAAAAGTCTTAACGGACATACCCACATATCACTGAGAGTTTTTGAAAACAGCCTAGGATAACGATATTCTGGATTTCGGTAAAAACGACTGAAGCCGTTATATGTTGTAGATATTGTGATCCTGAGAAAAAATCCAATTTGCACAACCACCCATCACTAACCGTTTGGCCACTACAGAGCCATGTTTTTTAAAACAGTTAAAGGTAAAGGTATTATGGATTTCGATGGAATTGCTTGAAACCGTGATATGTTGTAGGTACTGTGATCCTGAGAAAAAGTCTTCAGATGTACAACTACCAACACTGACCGTTTGGCCACTATAGAGCCACTTTTATTAAATGAGCAGAAGGTAGCGGTATTCTGGATTTCGGTGTAATTCCTTGAAACTGTGATATCTTGCTGATCGTTTGGCCACTACGAGGCCACTTTTTGAAAACAGTAGAAGGTAACTATTCTGAATTTCTTTGGAATTGCTTGAAGCCATAATATGTTGTTAATATTGGATCCTGAGAAAAAGTCTCAATGGGCACAACCCACCCATCACTGACCGTTTGACCACTTAAGGACCACATTTCTTAAAACAGCAGAAGGTAAGGATATTTTGGAATTTTGGTGGGTTTTGTATGAAGCCATGAAAAGTCCTATCCCACAACCCAGAAAAGGAATGAGGGAAGTAGCGGCTAACATCATTTAAGCATAGATAACATTCCGATGTTCATCTTGAGGGACAAAGTAAAACCCTCCAAAGCCATAGACAATTTCTCTCAGGATCATGGCATCTACAAAGTATCACAGTTTCATTCATTTACACAGTAATCAAAAATATCGTTATACCCGGCTGTTTTCAAAATCTGGACCTATAGTGACCATACTGTCAACAATTGATGGTTGTGTGTATTAAGACTTCCTCTTACGATGAGAAGATTTACAACATATCACAAATTTACACATTCTTACATAAATCAAGAGCATCGTTATTCTTGGCTGTTTTCAAGAAAGTAACCCTGTGGTAACCAAACAATTAGTGACTTGTGATTGTGTCCATTGAGACTTTTTCTCAGGATGATAATATCTACAACATATCACAATTTCTGTCATTTTGACCGAAATCCAGCATATCACGGTCTTCGGCTCGGCTGCTTTCAAAAAAGTGGCCTCGTAGTGGCCAAACGGTCAGTGATTGGCGGTTTTGCCCATTAAGACGTTTTCTCAGGATCACAATGTCTACAACATATCGCGGTTTCAAGCAATTACACCGAAGTCCAGAATACTGTTATCTTATGTTCTTTTTTAAAAAATAGCCCTATGGTGGCCAAACGGTCAGTGATGGATGGTTGTACAAATTGAGACTTTTTCTCAGGATCACAATATCTACAACATATTACGGTTTAATTCATTTTTACCGAAATTCAGAATACCGTTATCTTCGGTTGTTTTAAAAAATGTGGCTATGTGGTGGCCAAACGCTCAGTGATTGGTGGCTGTGCCTATTGAGACTTCTTTTTTCAGGATCGGAATATCAACAACATATCACGGTTTGTCATTTTCATCGGAATCCAGAATATCACTATCTTCGGCTGCTTTCAAAAAAGTGGTCCTGTAGCGGCCAAACAATCAGTGATTGGTGGTTATCCCCATTAAGACTTTTTCTCATCATGACAATATCTACAACATATCACGGTTTCAGTAATTTTTACCGAAATCCAGAATATAGTTATCTTCGGCTGTTTTCAAAAAGTGGCCCTGTAGTAGCCAAACGGTCAGTGATTTGTGGTTGTGTCCATTGAGTCTTTTTCTCAGGAACACAATATCTACAACATATAACGATTTCAAACAAATCCATCGAAATCCAATTTCCGTAAGGATTGTATGGGGTTCTTTGTCATTTCGAAGGAAGCCATTGCCCCCTAAAACACTTTTCTCGCAAAAATGACAAAACCCGTATTTCCTACTTTGACGTCATCTTTGCATCGACAGAGTTTCGTTTCTTTAATGCGGCCCTTTTAGTCAAAGGTATCCTTTTTTGAAAAGGGTCCCTTTGCCCCATTAATCTATTTTTCGAAAGAAACAACAACAACAAAAAATACGTGTCGATTTATTTTCGGTCTAGTGCTAAGTTTGAACAAAATCGGACGAAGAGAAACTCTTGTGAAGCTATCTCCTTTATACTTTCACTTTTTGGACTTGACGGGTTTCTGCCCCAAAGTCTTTAAATACTTTTACAAACATATCTAGAGTTATGCTACATTGTCTTAGTTTTTAACAATAAACAATATATTTTTGTAATAATTAATATCAATTTGGGGGCTACTGGATCCCCGCGCGAGTACTGGTGTCACAAAGAGGGGCGCGAGTACTTACGGGTTAATTAAAGAATAAAATCTGACCAAAATAAATTACTTTAAACAAATAATAGTGTTACAATTTCGGCAATGTATCACTGTCGAAACTATAACACTATTAGTTATTAAAAATGATTTGCTTTCGTCAAATTTTGCTTTTTAATTAACATCTTTGGGATATCATTGAACGTCAGATCGGAGGTCAGATCGACACCCTCTGCTGAATTTATAGGAATTAAATGAATTGTGTGTCCGGATGTAGTGCAATCATCCACCTTCCAAGGTCTCATAGCTTTCATACTAAACCGCATGGCTACAGTCCTGCAAGCCAAAGGTGGACATATCAAATATTAGGTTGGTGGTTATAATAGTATGACTGGTATACTGAGCAACAGATGTAATGGTAATTTATAATAGTTTTATTAGGACTACGTTAGTAGCTCCTATAATACGGTAATGTAACGTTAGTTCGTACGTTACCCCACATGATTAACTCTTAAACGAAAGCGAATTTTGTATAATCTTGGGTATATAGATTATCTCGCCCGAGCTCGATAATGGAGACAATTTCTTAATATTTTCACTAATGATGGTATTGAAATAAAGATGTATAACTTCAGAATGTTAAAAATAACACATCGTGCCCATAGTTACTTTAAAAATGTTAGTTATAGTACAGTCTCGTTTACCAGGATCCCGAATTTCCGGGTTAACCGAACCAGTAAAAAAAAGGCTTTTACTTCTGCGCGAAATCAAAATCATTCTTTTTTTTGGGGGGGAGGGGGGTATGTTAAGCTTCATTCTTTTAGTCGTACGATTTGTTCAGCTCTAGTGTTCAATTTTGAAGGCATCATATGTTGCCAACAACGTCTTTTCACGTTGTAAACAATGAAATATATAAACAATGAAATGAAATCTTGAAGTTTTACATCCTACGGTTATGCCGCTTAGGCTAAAGGAGACGGTGATGATGAGAAATGAATGAAATGGTGGAATGAAGAAAGTGAGAGGAAACGGGAGAACACCGAGAAACCCACGAGGACGGTGTTTGTCTACCACAAAGTCCACATGACGCGATCTTGGATCGAAATAGGGGCCCTAAGCACCGGAGGTGAACGCTCTACCACTGAGCCACCGAGCCCCCAAATGTATCGAATATATAGTATTGTATATATCGGGTGTTCTAAGATGGCACCCACGGACTACAGAGTAGAGACCTGCACGGGCCGGGCTTGGGCGGACCGACTCTGTTATTTCTTTGGGCCGGGCCGGGCTTGGGCGGGCCGACACTGATTTCTCTTCAGGTCGGGCCGGGCTGGGGCCGATTAATTGCAATAATTATTGACTTTCGTTAAACGATAATTAGAATAAAGGCAAACGTTGAAGAAGTGTGCCCATGAAAAATGTTACAAAATAAAACTTTTAAAATTTATCGGGCCCGTGCCGGGCTTGGGCCAAGAATTTTAAAAAACTTATCGGGCCAGGCCGGGCTCGGGCCGAAAATCTCCAAAACTTTTCGGGCTGGGTTGGGCTCGGGCCGAAATATTCGGCCCGTACAGGTCTCTACTACAGAGCACCCAGGTTCTCGTCTGAATACGAGAATTGCACTATGTAGCAACGTCGTAGATAAAGAACTACAGAGAAGATCTACAAATCTATCAAATAGTTACATCGATTCTTTCCAAATAGAAGTTAAAGTCGATATACGTTGACATTAGCACCACTTATTGGCGTAATATTCGATGTAACAGCTTCATGGATTCGTAGAGCAATGCTAATTTTTCTAAGTTAATCTACGACGTTGCCACATAGTGAAATTCTGATTCCTTATAGCGGCTGACGGAGGCCCTGGAGGATATGCCACTATACAGGATTTTCCCTTTACTTTGACCTGAAGAATAGCGCTCTGTTGTTCGTGAGCGCCATTTTAGAACACCCGATATATATATATATATATATATATATATATATATATATATATATATATAACTTTATTCCGATTTAACCGAAATTTCGTTCAATCGAAGTATATGGACCCCATTAAATTCGGTTAAATGGAACTCTGTTGTAGTATCTAACATCATTTCCTTTCTCTGTGTAATTTTTTTTTTGAAGTTTCACTGTATAATTGACTTTATCTGGTGCATCTTGTAGCAAAACCTCATACTAAATACAATACTTCCATTTATTTATTTTTGCATTGATGCTGTTTCTATGTAATTTTGTTGTAAATAATAAAAAAAAATATTTTAAAACAAACGCCCACGAAGTTTTTTCCTGCTGTAGTCTATATTTTATGCAAGAGTAATGTACTGTGTATAGCATTAAAAATTTAATTTCTAAATAATGCGTTTTTTTTAGAAACATTCAAATAAAACCACCCCTATTAATTTTTAATATATGCAGCACTTCTGTATTAATGGGGAAGTTGATTATTATATGTAGGTCGTATAATCATTTACCTTCCGAAAAATAAAAATTAAACAGATAATCAGCTCCGCATAACGGAACCACTTGTTAAAACTAAGTTTACGGCACAATCCACTAACATGATGAGAACAGTATGGGCAGATCCTCCCGCAAGTGGTTGTCCCAAAGGAAGAAATAAAAAAGGAAATATATATATATATATATATATATATATATATATATATATATATATATATATATATAAACCGGAAGTCCTCACGCCGCCATTAACGATGCCGGACGTGGTGTTGTCCCTAGAGGGCAGCATTGTCCGCCGGAAAAGATATGGGCGGCAGGTGAGCGCTAACCGTTGAACTAGAAGTTTCAGCAAGTTCGGCGATTCCCTTGGGAGTCTTTGCAACAGAGTTCCAAACCAACCCTCTCTGAAGAGAGACGGAGAGAGATAGAGATGCTTAGCACACTAGAGGACGGAAGGAGGTTTTGCCGTGTCGGGGGCCATGTTCGCTTGGCATCATGGGAAATTCCTATGTATGTTATGGCGTAAAATGGAGTTCCATGTATGCATGCACAAGTCACATAGTAGCTGCTGAATACAATATCAAGTACTGCTTATTGCAAGAAGAAGGGGAGAAAAAAATCTACCGAGTACTTCTCTTCCGTAGCTTAAACGTAATGAAATCATTTAGAATTGCAAGTCTCTCTAATTAAAATAATAATAAAAAAATAGTATTGTACTAGTTAAATTTCTAGCACCCCTTATGGTTATCCACATTTTCAAGATTTTAATTACGTATCCTCTTAATTGTCATGTGGGTGGAGTTTTCCTGGTATTGCGAGATGCGGCAATGGCATACTAAACTGCAAAAGTGCATTAAAATGTTTTAAAAAACATAGAAGGTATTGTTCTTAGGTGAAAACTCAGCTGAATGGAGACTGTAGTATAGTGTTCATATTTTTTTTTATTTAGTTACATGTCCCATGATTATTCTCAGACGCTATAGGAGATCATGATGACCTAAATAGTGGAATGAAGAAAATGGAAGAAAACGATGGAACCCAAAGAAAACTAACGCAGACGGTGCTTGTTGTGTATTGAGGTTTAGTGTTTCATTTCGGCATGGAGACTATATGAGACCTGTACCTATAGTTTAATAAAGTGGAATCCGAAATATTGTATTGGGTTCAATCAGGGGTAAAAGTGGAACTGAAAAGGTAAGAGAACGCATGACATCACGCCGTCCCTTATGCCTATCTTTTCCATTGTAATTTTTAGGAAGTTCAAGGATGCCGTAGATATATTTTGGAAGTGGGGGACGACGTTCACCAATGTTCCTTCTCACTTATACTCCTGGGTTCAATGATCTCCCCCCCGGAATATGTGCACTGAAGGCTCGCGCCGTAGTCACTAGACCAACGGGGTAGGCTTTTACAAAATCGAGTATGTATGATTATTTAGTTTTAATAGCAACTAGGAAATAAACCTAATAGAAACGAAACACCAATCAAATTGAAATTATTTAGTATAAAATATTTATGTCCTATATTCAACATGTAACGAAGTCTAGTTATTTCGGCTAGTTTTGAAGATAAAATAAGTTAGTGGGGGGAGAATGATCCATGTGAATTCTTTATCATGTCTCTTCGAGATATCAATGCTAAGTATGGTCGCCGATATTGAGGAGGGGAAGCCAAAGACACTCACCCTTCCAAAGTTTGCTTGGACAACTAGAAAAATGAAACTTTTAAGTTTTATGTTCAACAGTTATGCCGGTTAGGCTAAAGGAGAAGGTGATGAAGAGAAATGAATGAAATGGTGGAATGAAGAAAGTGGGAGGAACAGGAGAACCCCGAGAAAACCCACGAGCACAGTGCTTGTCCACCACAAGGTCCACACGGCGCGAGCTGGAATCGAACCAGGGATCCAAGCACCGGAGGTGAACACTCTACCACTGAGCCACCGCGCTACCTACTTGGGCAGGCAACTATAATCTAAATAGTTTTGCTTCAATGTATGACAATGAAAGACACATACCTGAACGTCGGAACGCCTCCTTCAATCATACAGAAATGGATGCCGCTGATGCTGAGTAACATGTCATTACTTTCTAATCCCTGAAATCAAGTCTCCAGAGATAGAGTAGGTCAGTGGGTAGTGGGTCAAGATTTGTGAGTGGGTCAACAGGACACGACCCATGGAGACTCACCACCCACCATGACCCACTCTGCTCACATAATTGTATACGGCATCTTCTGAACGTGAATTTGTCTCCGTTTTATTTTTAAGTCCTCTAATTTTCTTTCTTTTCTTTTCACTTGTTTCTATTTTTTACCTGAGATGAGTATCTAAGTGAAAAAAAGAACTTCAGGCACTTTTGGAAATTCATATTTGTAATTGTAATAATAGAAATAGAACTTACTTTCGAGACAAAGTCAAATTTTACACTTTTTTCTTTTTTTTCCCCTTTATGTTGGCCTATTTTACTTTGATTAAATACTTTCAAATTTCACTCTATTTTCCACTGAAAAGTAACAACAAGAAAATAATTATATATGATAATTAAATTGAAATTCATCATACTATAATCCAAGACAATAATTTATCATTTTAGATTATAAAGGTCCGATCCACCGGTATTTAACAGACCAGTGCTTGAGCGGTTCACCGAGGAAATTCAAACCCTGATTAATGATAATTTCACAGCCTTGTTTTATTTATAAATGCAAACTCTTTAGTCAGTAGAGAGGAAGGCGAGGATCATGGGTCAGAGTTGTTAACATTGGGTTTTGGTTGGTCAGAATGGGTTAGGTGAGTCTTGGGTCACGGTGGGTAGTGGGTCATGGATCAAGTTTTCATTGACTTACGCCATCTCAGCAAGTCTCATTGGTCGCTTGCATATTAACAAAAGTCTTTAATTTAGAGCGTCCTACGGTTATACTTTTCGATTAAAGGAAACAGTTGGTTATTGAAACTGAATAATTCCAAAAGAATTGGTGGAATGAGAATGTAGGGGAAAAACGGAAGTGCCTAGATCTTGTTCTTTACAAACTCGTATGGTTCATGATCGAACAAGGTACTCCTTGCACTTGAGGTGAGTGCAGTATCACTACATAGAAACAAGGATAGTATTTTCTGATTTTTTTCTGGGCCGCCATCTCCTCTAACTTCAGGAATTCCTGTAGTCGAATGGTATAATCTCTCATCTCCTGACCTATTGATTCTTGGTTTAATTATATGTATTGAGTTTGTGATATACAATATTACGGTATAGTATTGATGAGTTTATTCGGAGCTTTTTTTGTTTCCGCTAACTCACTCATTCCATCAAATTGTTCCTTGTTTATTTGCATTTAATATGCCAAAGCCAAAGAAATAGACTTGGACGAACGGACGAACTTTCATTTCATCTCTGAACAGTTTAAGGAACACTGACGTAGTGAACAGATTTCCATCTATTGCTGTGCAGAAAGCAACCTGTCATTGATTTCAGAATCTTATAATGATGATGATGATGATGATGATGATGGTGGTAATGACATTGTTTTGTATTGAGATAGGTTTAAAAAAATCATTTTACACATTAAGGACATTCGACATACTTTTAAATTAGTACATGTAGCCTACTCTTTGGAGTGACTGACATTGTACTCTCTTCCTTCTTGCCAAGTCTTGAAATATACAATTAACATGAACTCCCCTTATGTCAATATAAGATACACATATTTATATTACTCTGATTACTTATTTATTGGTACCATTGCTAATGTAGTCCTGTTAGTTTACTTGTACTAGTAGCAGTAAACTCTGATATCTTTCGATTTTTACATCGCTACCTAAGGGACTTTCCCATGACGTGTGTTGCCTGCGCTTCACTTTGACTGTAATGAAACCGAAGTTTGATAGGAATTTCCCAAGTGTGCTACAATTATTCTTGTAGTACAATAACCACGAGCAGTATTGCTCATGAGACGAGACAAAACAATATGAGATATAAAATTTTTCGTCTCACCTAGATTTTTCGTAAAACTTTTCTCATTTCGCCTCGTTTTGTAAATTTGTGCCATGATTGTTTTCATAATTTTGATCTACGAACTATCAGAAACTTTCCGTAGAATCTCCTCGTGACTGTATGGTTAGCGTACGCGCCTTTGACAGGTTCGATTTCTTATAGGACTTATGAGGTTCGTATCCCACGTTAAGCTGTAGGTCCACGCCTCATATAGCCTCAGTGCTGAACGAAACGCTAAAATCGAAATCAACTACCCGCGTTACAAGAGATCCACGAAGGGTGTGATATAACACATTTAAACCATATTTATTATCGGAATAGATGGTGTAATGACTTGAGCATATTTAAATATTATTATTATTATTATTATTATTATTATTATTATTATTATTATTATTATTATTATTATTATTATTATTATTATTATTATTATTAATTATTATTATTATTATTATTATTATTATTATTATTATTATTATTATTATTATTATTATTATTATTATTATTATTATTATTATTATAAATTGGTGTAAAATCAAGTAATACATTAATTTAGAAAGAATAAATTCTTGTTTTAAAAACTATTTATTTATTTTTCATTTTTTTAAATATTTACTTTTTGGTTGGGCATAGAGGAGATTTGCTACAATTACAAAATATAATTTACCTTTTCGTAATTCTATGATTCGTTATCCCCACGCATGATCAATATATTTTGGTAGTAAGTAGAATTAATTTGGGTGTTTGGGTCCTGTTAAAAGGAAACACTGGCCAATTTTTAACCAAATAATACATTCAATATCTTTGTTAGGAGGAAGACTTCTCAAAATGGTACGTGATCTCCCTCGTGGTTAAGCGATTAGCGGATGCACCTTTGGCATGGGAGACCCAGGTTCACTTTCCAGAAAGAGCTCATGTGGTTCGGATTCCAAGTTAAACTGTAATTTCACGTCGCATATAGCCTCGCTGCTGAAAGGGACGCTAAACTCAAAATCAAATTAAATCAAATCAAAGTGGTGTTTTACAAATCACAAAAATTAACTCATACTTAGATCGAAAGAAATACATAATTACTTAGTTAAATGTATTTTATTCCTTATGTCTATCTAGTATCAATTCTAGACAAATCCTTACTAGTATTTCTTGATACAAAATTCATTCAAACAGGAATTCCTCTATTCTGAAAGTAACTGCGTAATACAATTGCAGTTTGTCCACCTTGGCAATACGTGTATACACAAATTCTTATTCTGGGATAATCAACGTCGTCTTCTACTTCAGCTCAACATTCTATGAACCACGTTGCTTTCAGTCATTATAACAACCATTTAACAAACTGAAGGTGTGATGATTTGTTTCCAGTATAATGTATACGGTTTGCCTCTTCGCACCAATAGATCCACGTGACTATGGGCGTACTTTTAGAGAGGTTTTAACTCCCCTTATGTAAGATATTATGAAAAATAAGCATTTCCCATATTAAGATACGTGTACAAACACCTGAAGTGATATGAATTTAGAAGCTTGAACCCCCCTCGATGAAGTTCGGGGTACCCCACTGTGCGCGACTGTTGATAGGCCTAAAGTTTAATGTTGTCAAGTGCATGAGTAAAAACAGTATCACAGAATGAGTATTACGTTTCCCATATCAAGAATTGGTCGGGTCATAACACGATAATTTTGGCAACTCTTTGGTGGTTGATCGCTTTTGAACGGCCTCAATTGTTTTCTCTCTCTCTCTCTAATTTTGCCAGCAAAATGAAAGCGTTATGGACTTCCATAAGGATTACTTTCAGTTAAAGAAATAAAACAAAAGCTTTATTTTATCGTAGGAAAGAGTAACATGTCAGAAACAAATCTTCCAGACTTATTAAACTGAACCCTTTTGAAACTTTGTAAAAATTAATTTTTGTTGTTTCATTTGAGTTTTAATTATTTTCGTTCTCCATCTCTCATATAATTTTCAATTGATTGTGATGACAGATAAACACTTTGACTCCTAACACAATAGTAACAATAATGTATTAATTAAATGAAGCAATATTGTTAATCCTTTTTCATGATCAAGTTTAATAAATCGGTCTCATTACTTAAATCAATCTTTGTTACACTTGCGGGAAAATGTTAACATAATCCTGGAAATATCAAATTTGTTTGATAACCATTAGAATTCTATATTCTAAAAGGCACTAAAGCGTGGGACACTTGATAAAGTGTGGGCTAGGTGAACGAACAAAGATTGTGACGCGGTGTGATAAAGAGGTGTGGCTAAACAGATGCATTGCAGCACGAACAGATTAGCATGTGCCAAATAAAATGACGTAAATATGTACTAGAGCTAAGACTTGGCAATACCACAGCCCTCTCATTTGCTAACAGTATTTTAAGGAAACTCGGAGTGCCGCCTTCAAATACCATAAACGACGTCCCTTAGTATAGTTATCTCCAATTATATTTCACTGGCAATCATTATTGGGTTCATAGATTCTCCATAGAACTTACATATATCCCCTCTAGAGATAATCAAGATACTGGAATTTTAATATCACGTACTATACATACTGTATATAATAAGTTCCGGTACTTAACGATACCAGAAATATTAATACAATGTTAGTTTTCTACATATATCCCTTCCTACGTCACACACTCGTGGGACCGGTCATAAAGGTTCCGGAACGTCCTAGGAAAGTCGTCCACTGAAATGTTCTTCAGCACTACCGTCTTATTCGCTTGAATTAATTCAAAATCCTCAAAACGCCCTCCCCCCTTGAGGGCAGATTTGAGGTTAGAGAAGAGCATAAAGTCCGCTGGAGCCAATTCAGACGAATATGAGGTTGATTAAGGAATGTGATCCTTCTTTTGGCCAAGAAGCTGATGCAAAAGAAAACATATGTAAACCAGTGTTAATTCATGTGTTTGTATAATTGTGTACGTTTCAGTTGCTGTTTACCACATTTAATGCAAAACTTGATTGTACCACGTTGCTTCTTTGCATAAAGAAATACAACGAATAAAGAACGTGACGGTACTAGGACGATTTTCCTCAGGTGTTTCAGAGGCTCTACGACTGGTCTCACAAATGTGTGGCGTGTGAAAGATTGTAAGTTAATGTAGAAAAGCAACGTGGTATCAAATTTTTCTGGCATCGTTAAGTGCATTATTTCGAAGTAGCCCAGGAACTTATTGAATGCGCTGTGTATTCATTACCGATCTATTACACCCAACATATCATGCCACGAATCAACTTCCACTCCACTTCATTATCTGCTAAAAATTCTGCATCAACTTTCTATACAGTATGTTCAGTGCTATTTTATGAATTTACGGACGAGATGATGCAGTTTGCCAATAAAAGGAACTCTATTTGATATAGAACTTTTTTTTTTAAACTTTTGAAATGCTCTAGATGAAAGAAGTCAAAAAGTAGAATTATTATTCTCTGCGTCACTGTGATTTGTACTTGTACGAGAGAAAAATAGGGAAGGGAGAGATAGCAAAATCATGAAATTTGTATTCCGAACATGACGACACATGTTCTCATAAATACTTCCGTTGTCAAATTCAGTATTGATTCATGCGTTCAAATTTCGAAACTGCTACCCATCTTCCTTATATGACGCAATTAATAATTCTTTCAGTTCACCCGATCTCTCTCTCTCTCTCTCTCTTTTTCTCTCTCTCTCTCTTCTCTACTCAGCTCTTGTTTCCCTGCTCTTAACTGTTTTCAAGAATAAAACTGTCCAAGCACGTCAGCTGCTGTACTTTGCCCTCGAGGCTATAAATTATGATCCAGAAAAGCTTACTGGAATTTTAAGTTGGAATTTATTACGTGTGTTAGTTCTGACAGCGCTTTCACAACATGACATTCGATATTATAATCAGCGTTAATAAACAATGCCTATGTTTGTGGTTTAAAAAAGCGAAAAGAAAGGAGAAAAAAGTTCGAAATTACAGTGAATATTCAATATCTTAAATTGAGACAATAGCTTTATATATATAATTTTATTTATTTATTTTAAAGAACAAATTGTGTACTTGAAGCTTGAAACAGCACAACAGAAACTGTGATTTGACTACCTAAGAATCTATATAACATATTTGTCAAGTATAGTCACAAGTGCACTGTTCAGCTATGCAAGTGTCCTCTTCCTTATGCCTCATCCCCAGTGTTGAATTCAGGCATGTTCAAGAGGAGGCTGAGTCCCCCCTAGAAAAATCATGCGTCCCCCTAGAATATTTATATACATGCATTGAAATATTTGCTTTTTTCTGTTTATTTTTTTTCAGAAATAAAAGTCTTAAAAGCAAAGATTTTTATTTTTTAAAGAAAATTAGTTTATTCTTTTGTCCAACTTAATTGTTCTAATTAACAAACCGCATTCTCGCATAAAGTCGAAGTTAAATAACAACTTGGAAATTAGATACAGACGCACACAAATGCTTTACAACGTTAGTTAGGAAAAATGGCAATATGTTGGTTATTGCAACCAACCAGACAATAACAAGTGGCGAGTTTTGTTGCAACAGATTCCTAGCTGCTCTATTGCAATCTAGAACAGAGCCTCCCCCCTTAAATTTTTAATACCTCCTCTTGTACAAAAATCTGAATTCAACACTGTCCCCAAAATTTATTGAATAATGAACATACAGGGAATAAATTTCCCTCAAATATTTATAATATTTTTCTCGAATAACACAAAATAATTCCTGTAATTTGTGTTGTGGGAATCATTTTTGGGAACCGAACAACTTTCCAAGGCACGTGAAAGCTTTGCTAACCTGAAGTAACTGCTATAGGCAATTATCGGGCAGTGGGGACGATTAACTCCCTGAGTTTGAGATTCATATACATTTTAATAAATAGGATAATAACGTACCAATGAAAAACATAAAAATCAACATCAACGTAAAAAAAACAAGCAAAATCTGAAATGACACTACTGTTCGCTTCCTGGTGGGAGAATACAAAAATTTAATTTCATCCGTTTCCTTTAGCTAAAAGAACACAAACGTGGGACGTTTAACTAAAAATTTCATTTCATTTCATTTCATTTGTTATAGGCTAATCTTTATTTACAAAGTTTTGACATTAATAAGATTTATTTACCGTTTCCTTGTAGTTTAAAATAATATAATAAATATTAAATTATACAGCAACCAACTACTTTAAATGCAGTGTCGGGTCTAGCCCGGAGCGGGGGGGGCTAGGTTCGCCAGTTTTTTGAGTGAAAACTATCATATTCTGGGTTCTGGCTGCCCCGCCCCCAGTTTTTACCTTCTAGATCCGCCACTGTTTAAATGGAATAATAACCTCCCCTCTCTCCGAGCAATTAGTATTGTGCCTGCCCAATATCTGTATCATCGCACTTTTCATGAAACCAATTCACCATTTAAGCCTATTAATGTATTTTGATACGTAAATATCAAATACTTTACATTCTTGTTCGGCCTCTATTAGAAAACTTGTATTTTATATGAGATACACATTTATATAGTACATAATTCAGACAAGGACACATGTGTGTGTGTGTGTGTACACTTAATCACAAATGTGTGAAAAATAAATGCGTTTAAGAAATACTAGGTCAGTGTGTAAAAAAGAATGTGTAGCTCTTGTTATAATGCGAAAAAATAACGTGTTCCTTCTTACTACAGTCCTAATGGTTATAATTACGCGTATTAGATTTCCAAACTATGCTAAGCGTAAGTATCGAAAGTGTTCCGAAAGCAAAAGTGGTACCGCGGTTGCAAGATATCGAAGAGCGGTTGTTTGTAATCGATTCAGTGTCCCAAGAATAGGCTTCATTTCATTTTTTCCGTTAACCTTGTATTTAAAATAGAAATGGTATAAATTAAACATTTCTGGTTTCAACCTTGATCGCTATTAAAATAATAATCGATAACAGAGTGACAAAGTGACTGTTTGAATCGATTCAGCATTTGAAGAAAAGATGTCACCCTCACGCGTACACTGTAAAAAAAATTCATACCTAAAATTTACAAAAAACGGTGGCAATCTGTTTGCCACTCCTCTATGTAAATCAAATTACACCTATAAAGTAAAATTACTAATATGAAATGGTGTAAACTTGCATTTTTCTAAATAAAAATAACATAATTTCTTATAACTTTCAGTAAATTTGTAAAATAACCGAGCAAATTTTGTAATTTAATCTAATGAAATGTATATCAACTTATAAAATAAAGAGTAAATTATTTTACATTGATGTTTGGCAATTTAATTACAATTTTTTTCAGTGTATCACTCTATTAAAACCGAAAGTGCTTGCTAGTAATTTACTACTACTTTCAGTTTTAATATTGACCTCGATAAATGAAAACCGGTAAAAAGAGAGCAACAAGTATTCTCTTTTTCCTTGAATCGATTCAGCGTTCCAACAACAGGTTCGATCTACTCCGTTAACTCTCTAATCAAACCGGAAGTGATAGAAATTAACTATTTTCAATTTCAACGTTGGTCACAATAGAGTGAGAAGCGGTAAGCGATAACAGTCTCTTGGAATCGATTCAGCGTCCCAAGAATGGGTTCTATTTTCTCGATTATTCTTCTAATCAAACTGAAAGTGATAGAAATTAAGCTTTTCCGGTTTTAACGTTGATTGCCATAGACCAAATGTGGTAATAGATAATAACAAGTAGTTTCATGGTGTTGGTTCAGCGTCTCAAGAAAAGATACTATCTTTACCCACATGTCTCTACTAAAAACGGAAAGTCGAGAGAAATAACAGTGCTAAAGAGTATGTGGTTCGTTGTCAATAACTCAGTTTTATTCTTTGTTAAAAGAGATTAGTTGCCTATGTATTGTAAAACAACAATACACTGTTAAGTAGCAGATTGTATTTACTGTTGTTGGTCTTCTTCTAATTGTGACATACATTCTCCTAACAAGGACACACATTCTCCTATCAATGACACAAATTCTTCTAACAGTGACACATATTCACCTAACAGTCACATATTTTCCTAAAAATGACACAAATATTCTTAACAGTGATATATATACCCCTAACAGTGACAAACATACTTCTAACAGTGACATACTTCTAACAATGACAAACACACTTCTAACAATGACACACATTCTTCTAATAATGACGCACATTATTCTATTAGTAAAAGGCATTCACCTAACAGTGACACACACTCTGCTAACAGTGACACATACATTTCTAAAAATGGCATACATATAATTAACAGTGACATATATGCCCCTAACAGTAACAAACATATTTCTAACAAGGGTACACACATACTTTTAACAATGAGACATATTCTTCTAACACTGACAAATAAATTTCTATTTAAATAGCAATGATACATATTCTTAACAGTGACAGATATGCTCCTAACGGTGATACACATACTTCTAACAAGGACACATATACTTCTAACAATGACACACATTCTTCTAACAGTGAAACATATTCTCCTAACAGTGACACATACATTCCTCACGATGACACATATTCTTAACAGTGACACATATATTTCTACTGGCAACACACAATGCGAAAAAATAATGAGAAGGACACATCTAGCAAAGACACATACTTTTAACAATGACACACATTATTCTAACAATGACACACGTTATTCTAACAGTGACACACATTCTCCTAACAATGATAACATTTTGCTAACAGTGACACATAGATGCCTAAATGTGGCATATATTCTTAAGAGTGACACATATTCTCCAAACAGTGACACACATTTCTAACAGGAATACATATACTTCTAACAATGAGATTCATTCTTTTAACACACACTCTCCTAACAGTTACATATTAATTTCTAACGATGATACATATATTCTTTAGAGTTACAAATATAGGCTACTCCTAACGGTGACACTCATATTTCTTACAAAGACACATTACTTCTAATAATGACACAAATTATTCTAACAGTGACGTACATTCTCCTAGTTGTGACATACATTCATAACAGTGACACACTTACTTCTAAGAGGAATACAAATACTTCTAATAATAAGACACATTCTTCTAACAGTGACATACATTCTCCTAAGAGTTACACAAATTCCTAACAATGACACATATTTATGACAGATATACTCCTATCGATGACACACATACTTCTAACAAGGACACATCTACTTCTAACAATGACACAATTCTTCTAACTGTGACACCCATTCTCTTAACAGTGACACACACATTCCTAACAATGACACATATTTTAACAGTGACACACATATTCTTAACAGTGACATATACTTCTAATAGTGACACACGTACTTCTAACAAGGATACATATGCTTCTAATAATGACACACATTGTTCTAACAGTGACACACATTCTGTTAACAGTGACACGTACATTCCTAACAAAGCCAAATTTATTCTTAATAGTGAAACATATTCCTAACATTGACACACATGTTCTACTTGTAACATATCCTAATGAGTAATAGAGAATATCAACTTATGATATTTATTGGCAGCTGAACGGCCAGTTAAACCATGAATGAACGTTCAATTAAATTATCAATCCATCATAAAATTTAACTATAATGTCAAGATGTATAATAATAGTTTTAATTCGCCGCTTCATTAATTATTTTATATAATTCATTAAATTAAGTTTTAATAATCTTGAATTTTTCTAAATTTATTCATTCACCTAGTTTTGGTTACATGATAGTGTAACCATGTGTAAATAGATTAGACCGTCTTTTAGGAGACTATAATAGAATTAAGGTTTCATTGAGTTTTATTTTTATCTGATGCAGAAAAGAAAGAAAGAATGTGGCTCTGATGAGCCGTGAAATTTTTCGCTACGGCGCTTTGACATAAGAGTTGCAGTGTGCATATTTGGCAGGCGAAGTTAAGCAGAAAAGAAATACGCACTGCAGTTGAGTTCTGCGCTTTTTTCCGTGTGTGCTAGAAAAAGAGTTAGATCACCCCGAACTTTGATTGAGACATAGATAGATATAGCTCGTTGTGTTTCGCGGCGTTAGATAAAAGGGCTGAAGAAGATTGGGGGGAGGAGTTGAAGCAGGAGAGCAATTGTTGTCCGATTTTGGGAGATGTTCATCGACTGTACATTTACCAGTCCAAAGCACCAGGAGAAAGAGGATGGAAAGGGGTTAGAATCAGTTCGATAGAAACCTTTCTCTCGCAGTCCCTGAGGCCACACGTTGTAAATCTTTGGCTTCTCAATCGATGCCTTTTGAGCCAGGGATAGTGAAAAATTCACAGGAAGTTTTTCTTTTTTTTACCATTTTACTTTTCTCTCTCTTTTTTTCGTTCTTTTGCTGTTGAATTCTGATTCATTTCACTTTTTTTATCACAGAGAAACGAATAGGTGAAGAACCGAAAAAAAAAATGGTTTTACTACGGAATTACCACGTTAGTTTGAGGCTAAAGACAAAAGAAGAAACCAACTATTACAATGAATAAGAGTCTGTGAAATAAATAAAATATTAATCTAAGTTTTTGGAAGCGGTTTCCAGATACGTGTAATTTACAGGGCATGAATGAAAACCAAAGTAAAAGGCATCAAAAGCCAGGAATTGACATACGGAAAACCTTCTTTTTAATTTTTATTTATTTTAAATTTAGTATTAGCCAGGTAACGGTCATGCCGAATGATGGTTAGGAAAGAAAAATCAGAACGAACTTAAAAAAGAATTATTTTTTCTTATCACTTCTATAGGCTTTATACCAATTGTTTTATCTACTTTACTATTATACTCATTAAACAATTTTTGCAATATAGCTATCCATTTATAATTTCCTTGAGTACTAAATTTTTTCCACGTATTTTGTTTAAGAGTTCTGTTAAAACGTTGTTTTACGAAATGGAGGGCTCCAAATTGAAAAATCTGCAAAATATCATTTTTCTATGACACAATTTCCGAGATTACACCTGTTCCTATTACACCTTCTGACTTACGGATCATGAAGTTCACTGTCACTGGACTACACAGAACATGATATTTTCAACGAATTTAAAAAGTTCATTACTGAAATCTCTCTCTGTCCATATATATGGTAACAAGAGATGGAATTTTTCGCATAACTTTTACCGTTCCCGAACTTCTTTGGCCAATATCTGGGGAACGGTGGCCAGTTAGTCAGTGTCCACCGGCTACTATTTGGTGCCAAATGTTCATCATCCTCTTAGGTATTGATCAACACCAATATGATCTCTCTATGACTTGCAGTTCCTGAGATATGACTCCCTAAATCTCCCGAAATCGGAACTTATTTGGCCAATATCTCGGGAACGGTAAAAGTGATGCGAAAAATTCCATCAAAAGTCACCTACTAGCTTTCCGTTCGCAGTTATTTAGAAACGCGAAAATAAATGCCGATTTTCTAAATGGTTGGAAATCGAAAGCAGATAAATGAGTCGTAATAACGGTATCTCACGCAAAATAATATTGTCTAGGGAGATCTTTTTCCACTTTTCGATTATCTTTTATCTATTTGAAGATATCACATAATTACTGTAAAACTAGCGGTATTTTAATTTCGCAGTGATGAGGCCTCTTAAGGAATCTTGACGAAATTGTGCACGTAGGTAAATACCACTTTGGAATGCTTGTATGCAAAGATGTCATACTTGTATGCTTGTATGACAAGATTTTCATATTGTCTGTCTTGCTGGTGAGCTTGCTCAGTTCAATTTTGCATTTCGAATGCCACTGCCTACCAGTAACTACGATATAACAAAGTATAATAAATGAACATAAAGTACTTACTGATCAGGATTGTGCTTCATATTCAACTCAACCACCAAGTCCTCAAATATTAACGGTTGTATTAAAAAAAAAAAAAAAAAACTTCAATGATTAAGAACTGCTCTAATTTCTTATTGCTGCTGCGAAATATAATAATTTCACAGAGTGGCGTAGACTCTTCTACTGTTGTATCTAAGATGCCAAAAAACGTTTGGAGGTATTCGATCATCCGTCATAGAGTTCATATAATGTGCCTATAGCTACAACAATCTTCTCCGCCAAGACTTTCCCGTGTGGTGAGCGTTTAGACACTGATGAAGAAGTGGAAACGACCGTGAATAACTAGCTATCATCACAGACGGCAGAGTTCTATGAGGAGAACAACCAAAAGCTCGTTGTTCATTACAATAAATGTTTAAACCAGCAAGGAAATTAAGTGGAGAAATAGAAAAGTGTATGTTAATTCAGAAAATAAAGTTTTCTTGTTCCATTTTGATTATAAATCGGACATTACTTTAAAACATAGTTCTTGTAAACGAAGTCACTTCAATGATTCTTTCTCGTTGAATTATACTATCGCAAATATATAAGGTGTTTTAAAACAACACCTACAGCATTTGGGAGGTAGTTCCTGACACCAAGATAACACAAAAAGTATAGACCAACCTGGGTGCACAAATCCCTAACAGCACAATTACATAGCAGGCATATGCCTATTATGTTCCCTCAGATATATGGAAATGTGCCCAGTATGTGCCTTATGTACCTATGAAAGAGAAATGACATGGATTGCAAGTGATAGTCACAGTCTATGTCAGTCCTAGGTACATACCTGACATATACCTGGGGAACTTACCTAGTATGTCCTAAGTGTTCCCCAAGCCGTAAGCGTCAATGAACCACAAAATTACTCCCCCAAAATATGTTAAATCGCCTTTGTGCGTAATTTGTTTAAATTAAGGTGAGACTAAAAAGCACTTAGTTAAATTAAGGTGAGTAAAAAAAAGAAGCACCGAGGGTGGGCACGAATCACCAATCCTTTGATTACTAGGCGCGTGCTCTTCCGACTTGGCCACGGAAACGATGAAGGAAAAGTCGCTTGTAGCGGGATAAATCCTTGGGGTCTTTTTAATGTGGCTAGTCAGAGTGTTCTTGTAACCCTGTATATTCGACGATAACCGTTTGGGATCAGATAAAATTCCGCTAGCCATGTAATTTTATAACAAAATGACGCGCGTCTCTTTACTTTATTTATGGTTCTTCCATATCCACTTTCAAATGATCGGCGATAGTTCAAATTTAAAACATACAATTCTTTATTCGTAACTAACTGTTCTATTCGTAATTAACTGTTCACATATGTACGAATGATTTATCTTAATTTTTATTCATCAGTTATGTCATTTCTTTCTTCTAAATTCATCTCTCAAATTTGATGCATTTGTTACTTCTTTTTTCTAAGCGATTGTGTACTAGGACAGAAAGTGGAGCAGAAAGCGCGAGAAACTGTTGCATGTTACTGCGCATGACCCACCCAACCAGGTACATTCTAGAAACGTGCCATTTAAGTTCCATATGTACCGTTTACGTACCTGGTACTTGAAACATGTACATTTCATATGCATAGCACGTGTCGCTAGGTACGTGCCTTTCGAGGAATTTCTGACACTTGCAAGGTACTTTTACATGCTTCACTGGAATGTGAGGAATGTGAATGGCACATACCCCATGTACCATGGCATGGTTGTGCGTAAGTTGCTTCGTATTGCGACTAGGGTTGCCAATTTAGCCACTTTGTGACGAGATCTGGCCATTTTGAGAACGTCGTTAGTCACATAATTTCCAAAGAGCCAATAGTGGCTTTTTAGCCATATGCTTTTCACTTCTATAGCCACTTTCTGAGTTTAGCCACATTGTAATATACATACAAAATTAATATATTGTCAGTTATATATGGTGCTTATTGGGAAAAACACTCCCCAAAAAAGTTCATCTTAGACTGGAGAAATGGTTATCCTTCCTTTTCCATTATTATTTGGCTATGAAACAAATGCCGGAGACATATACAACCGCTATATACAACAGTGTGGTGTTGGAATGTGTAATGATTAGGATGTGATGTTTTATTTTATTTTTTTGAAAGTTCAACACTTCCAATGTACCCGTAAAAATGTACTAAAGAAATAGTGCCCATGTTTTTTAAATATTCAATTAGAACTGGACAATCTACATGAAATTTGCAATCGATCAGTGAAAACGTCATCTTTCTAGAGCCTGTAGTTTCTGAGATCTCATTGTCGAGAAACATATATGTGTATTTTAAAAGAGCTCCAAAGATGGCAGCACAATTCATTTGCATGTATTTCGGAGAAGGCTTACTAAAGGCAAAGGCCTTTGAACAATAATTTAAAAGGATAAACTTTGTGAAAAATATTTATTTCAGTAATTTATTTAAACTACACTCTTTTAAAAATATTTGTCTTTGTTATACACGTGAAATCACAAATAACCGTAAATCAAAGGTTTGAATGCTAAGATTATAGGTTAGAGCTCGGTCGCTCGTAAAGGACTTAGCAGCTTGACATACCATACGTCATAAGCTGATTTTTGAACCAAGCCTAGCCTAGCTGGGAAGTGTTAACGTGCCTTCTATGACATTGTGTTGCATACGCTCTCACTGGGATTGACAGTGCTTCTCAGTACTGGAGGGTGAGACTTATTTATCATCTCTGTTATCACAATAACTCGGTCATAGTTTGAATTTCTCATTGTGATTCAAGCCACTCGAGTGCCTATTATTGCATTTCTTTGAGATATTACTGGTCTGAGAGACCATGCATCGCTTGCCTCCGGTAGTTAAGGGCCCAGACCCGCCACCTCCGGGGGATAAGGGGAGGGATCCCCGTCAACAGCGCCGTAGTAGACAGCTTTCTGAAAGCAGTATCGGGTCCGTTGAAAAGTGCTCACGCTCTAAATCACCGCACTATGTTGCTCCATCTACCAGCATTGAGGAACCTATGCAATGTTCGTCTAATGCAAATCTTGATAACAACCAAACTCCTAGCAATCACTTTGCACAACGTGCACCTGTTTATTCATTTCTGTTAACAGATTTCGATCCGAAGTACAGTAATCCACGGCTAATTTTCAATCAAGTTGTAAAGTACCTACCCCGTGCTAGCATCAAACAGATAGTATTCACCAAGAATGGTGTCATTATACGTTCAGAGGATCAAAACTTTGGAACCACACTACGCAACAAAGCTAGCTATGAAATCTTTGGAAAAAATGCGAAAATGAAGCAGCTTACTAGTAAAGTCAAGCAAACACCTCCGCCGTCCAAGAATCCAATGCTATCTGTTGTCATCCGTGGTGTTCTACCTGAGATCACTGATGCAGAAGTGCTCGAAGAGCTTACAGCTGAAGGCATCCCTGTCGATAAATGCATTCGCATCAGAAATCAAATGGGACCTACGTACATGGTTCGTGTGCTAAGCTCCAATAAATCATCTATTGATACTCTTCTTCAGGAGGGAGCGTACATCTTTAAGCAAAGGCACAGAGTCGAACCTTCACGTACCAATTCGCCCCTACCTATTCGCTGCGAACGATGCCAGATTTATAACTCGCATGTAACGTCAAAATGTCCAAACATTCCTAAGTGTGGATACTGTGCCGAACAGCACGAGACCAAAGACTGTCCGAATCATCAAAAGCCTGCTCACTGCTCTGTATGTCCCGGGTCACATCCTACATACAGCTACAAATGTAAAGCTAAGCCAGCTCCACCCGCAGATCATCCTGAACTTACAGTTCCACTACGTACAACTGATCCACCGGTTCATGCCCACCAATCAATCGCAGCAGGTCTTACAGTTGAAAACTTCCTCCGATATTTCACGCTTGTCCTTCAGAACATTTTTCCTTTTCAACGACAGTTCATCCTCGAACATGTTATCGCTGCCGCCACGAGCATTTTCAATATTAATCTGTATGCCACATATTCCGGGACCTATGTGCACTTTCACATATCTCCAAAAGAAACTGCTGTCTAAGCAAATAGCTTGCGTCATCATCATGGGTTTGGCTTTATTATTTATGAACATTCGATCTTTACCACAACACAAAACTCTTTTCGAACACTTGCTTCTAGAAGAATGTATTGATATTTTTGCTTTGAATGAAACGGCTTTAAAACCATCAATGCTATCGAGGTTCCCACGGTATCAACTCCTGCGCTATGATTTTCCAGTAGATAATGCTCGAGCGCAAGGTGGAGTTGCAATTGGCATCAATAACAAATTATCTTACCGACAGCAT